>NC_069499.1:968191999-968491999 GCF_027579735.1 Bombina bombina | reverse complement strand
ACCGATTGCCCACTGCTAGAGTGGAGTACAGACCCCCAGTCACCCCAGCAGCTGCCAGTTACCAACCCCCGGCGCACCGCTATACCACACGGCCTCCGGCCACGAACTACCCTCAGAGAGCCCGGTTCAATTCGCGGGGCTACTCACAACCTATTCGGTGCTTTGGATGTAAGCAACTAGGGCACAAAAGACCAGAGTGTCCCCTAAACGCAGCGAATCAAGCACAGTCCTGGAGAAGACCCGCTGGCGGAATCCCACATAATCCTCAGCCTGTGGCCCGCTACGTAGAGGCGCCAGAATGCTGGGGCAGCCTACATGAAGCAGACCCCGTGCAAGCTGCCCACCGGAATAACCGGCAACGGGTTAAAGTGAATGGGAAGGAGGTCAGTTGTCTACGGGATACTGGTGCTACCATGACCTTGCTTCAAGAGAACTTGGTGTCTGAGAAACAGCACACTGGAGACACTGTGGCTGTGAGGGTAGCAGGGGGCACTGTGTTCCGCCTACCTGTTGCCAGGGTACATTTGGATTGGGGAGTGGGCGCTAGACTTGTGAATGTGGGGGTCAAGAAGGACTTACCTGCTGATGTTCTCCTTGGAAATGACTTGGCCCCCCTTGTTTCTGCCTATGCTCCCATGGATCCCGCTAATGTTAACCCTGTGACTACCCAAGCCCAGTCCCTCCGGGAAGAGACGCTTCCATGTTTGGGGTGGGGGCAGTACTGAGCCAAGTTGGAGCAGATGGCGGAGAACCCCCGTAGCCTACTTGAGCCGAAAGTTGTTGCCCCGGACATCCCCAAGCCGATCCGTTGGGATCAGACTGTGTATGCCGGCTTGGTTCTGGGGGAGCATTGTGGCAAACCTAGCCACTTCTGGACTATAACATAAGAAAGGTTGTCTATAGGCTGTATATTGTGCTATGTAGATGTGACAGACCCTTCTGTCAGCACTGAAAGAGTTAACTGTGTTCAGCTATTGTGCACTGTCATTAATGTTATTGATACACAGTCCATTGTTTAATCAACCTCAGAGAGCAGACCCTAGATGATAAGGAAAGACAAGTGGGTGTCTGTGTTTAAATTGTTATCAGCTTGAGCAAGGTATTCTATTGTATCATGTAAAAGGGCGTGTTCCCTCCATTCAATGTACAACATTCTTTCAACCCCCCTTCTGGGGGGGTCAGACCTGCATAAATACTGGGCATATGAGCCTTAATAAAAGTCATTTCTGTTTAAAACCTGAAAACTGGCTGGGTTGTGAATTGCTGATTCCCTATGCAGGACATTGTTCCCTGGTGTTAACCCTTGGTATCCGGTTGGTACCGTTACAAGAGGGAAGAGGGGAGGGGAAAGAAGAGGAGTTGAGGGGAGGTGTGAAAAAAGGGAGGGTAAAAGGAGAGGAGGAGGGGAGAGAGGGGAGAAAGGGGGAGGAGGAGGGGAGAGGAAGAGGGAAGGAGGGAAAGGAAAGAGGGATGGGGAGGGGGAAGAAGGAGAGGGAGCGCAGATAGGGAGGGGGAGGGGGGAAGGAGGAGAGGGGGAGAGGAGGGAAGGGAAGAAAAGGGGAAGGGGGAGGGAAAGTCTTATTGTGGAAGATGGATAGATTAGGGAAACTGGGGAGCAACACAACATGATAACAATATATCAACAATTGCTAGTAATAAACAATATTTTCAAACATCAACTTGAATCACAGACCAGTGTGATGGTGTGAGTCTAAAGTCTTTTCAACAGGTATCTGAAGATCTTATACACATCACGAGAAGTTAAGCAATTTTGGTTTAGAGATTCAATTTTGATAGCAAGTGTCCCCCTTATGTAAGGGGCAAAGGTAAAGGGGGAGGGGAAATGGGGAAAAGGGGAGAGGGGGAAGGGAGGGAGGAGGAGTAGAGAGGAAGAGGGGCAGAGAGGGATAAGAGGAGAATGGAAGAGGAGAATGGAGGAGGAGAGGGAGGAGGTAGGGAGGGGAAGGGAGAGAGGGGAAGAGGGGATGGGAGGGGAGAGGGGGGAGGGGAGAGGGGGGAAGGGGGAGAGGGGGGAGGGAGAGTGGGGGGAGGGGGAGCGGGTAGGAGGGGGAGAGGGAGAGGGGAGGAGAAGGGGAAACAGGAAAAGGGAGAGGGTAAGGAAGAAAAGGGGGAAGGGAAGGAGGGGCAGGGAGAAGGGGAAGGGAAGAGGTTACTGGTAAAGGGAGGAAGCTAGTTCCACTTTAGTGCGACATAGTACATTCAATGTATCAGTAGGTATTATAAACATCTAGCACTTCAAACATCAACTTAAGTATTAGATCTGAGTGCTAGCATAAGGCAGAGTGCTTCTTATCATAGACTTACTGGTGCAAGTCCACATCTCAAGGTCTTTTGCATTAACAAGTCTGCAATAGTTCTCAGTGGAGGGATCAAGTTTGGATGTCAGTATTTCCTGGGTTTGATGCCAAGGGTAGTTGTATATCTGGGTTGGGGGGCTCTATGCCCATTGTAGAGTAGAATGTGGCCAGATCCTCCAGTGAACGGTAGAGAGCCCTTTTGTCTCCAGCAGTTGCTATGAGGCATGTTGGAAACCCTCAACGATAAGGTATTTAGTTATCTTCTTGCAATACTGCAGTGAGAAAGTTTAGTTCTCATCGCTTCTGAAGTGTGGCAGGACTAATGTCAGAGAACACCTGAAGGCTGACACTGGCATGTGTGAGGGGGTGCTTGTTCCTGCTGTGTCGCAGTACCTCCTCTTTATCTTTGTAATTTAGTATCTGGAGGATAACGTCTCTTGGCAGTGCATTAGGGGACGGTTTGGGGCGCAGCGCTCTATGTGCTCTCTCTACTGCAATGTCGGGCGCCATAGGGGTCCCTTTGATCACACGAAAAAGATCCTGAAGATACCCCGGTAGTGCAGAAGGGTTAACGGATTCAGCAATTCCCCGAACACGGAGGTTATTCCACCGACTGCGGTTATCCAAATCTTCTACGCGTTCCATCAGACTCTGCAATATGTTTGCATTATATTGTGTCTGCGAGGAGGCCTCTTTGACCTTTTCCTGTAAGGTGCCCTGTGAGTGTTCCATAGTAGTGACTCTCTGAGAAAGGTCAGTAACATCTTTACGTAATTCTCCAAACAGGTTCTTAATTTCAGTTACAATGCCCATAATGTCATCCTTAGAAAAAAGGCTTTTCAGATCCTTCTTGGTTACATAACACGATGGCATTTGAGTCAGTGTGGAAGAATGACCAGGTTCATCAGTTCTGGGTTCATTTGCCACAGAGCTGTCTTCTGTTGTAAATGTATATGCACTTTTAAGATAGTGAACCATGTCAACAGTGCCAGATTTTTTCTGTGCCATGTGTGCAAATCCGGCAGTGACCTGACCTGTATACTTTGCACATTCCGGGGTATCAGATAAACCTCAATGGGATATCAGCTTCAAGTAGCCTCCCCTGGATATCTTTAGTGAGCAAACTCCCCAAGTACATGTAAGGTATTCTCTCCAGGGCAGGCCTAGAAAGTTGGTGTCTCAGGGGTTAAAGTGTCCCGTGAAAGGCTATACCGCTTCAGGTGCCACCTCCCGCAAACCCGCTATTGCACGATCTGCTCTATGTGATTGAGTATAGTGTATATAGGGCTGATTTTAGCCAGTACAAGGTCCACTGGATGGATATAGGTGCCTCTCAATTATATGGCAAAAGTAGTGACCTATCGTGTTCCGGGTTGGATGTGGATATCAGGGCCATTTTATGTTTAGCTTCACTGTAGGACCGGCTCTGTACTGGGTGTCAATCTCCTGTTATAGTCTCTGGTGTCTGGGTTTAGTACTAGCCTTCTTGTATGTCTGTGCTTTATGGGGTGGGGATATACTGATCCGATGGCGCACTTCGATCCAAACTACAGTAAGGCCTGCGGCCTAGTCGCACTTTTCACTGCAATACTGCTGTTAAATGCTTCCATTTTTGTCTGCAAAATGCAACCGCTGCATGATATGGTCTCCCCGGTTCATGGGATAGATTGTAAGGTTATCTTTAGCCTAAATTATAACATATAAAGACTTTGGACCAACTTTCAGCTCGCCAGCTCTAGCAAGACACAACCATTCTCCTGAACGGCTAAGCTCCGCCCCCTGTCATTTTAATATTTTTTAATAAATAGCCACTTTTTTTTTTGAGCAAATTATTTTCCCTCTGTGTATCTTTCTCTATCTGTTGAAAATCCATTGGTGAATTAATATCAATGCTGAAGATGATAGCTCCCTCTCTGCTACATTAATGCTATGAATGTTATACTGCTATTGATATTTATTTATTGACTATCTGATAAGGCACTCTTAGGGGCATATTTATGATTGTGCGAGCGGACATGATCCGATATAGCGGATCTTGCCTGCTGCACATCGATAAATGCAGACAGCATTCTTGTGAACTCCTGGTGCAATACTGCCCCCTGCAGATTCGCGGCCAATCGGCCGCCAGCACGGGGTGTCAATCAACCCAATTGTATTTGATCGGGTTTATTACTGTCCACCACCTCAGAGCAGGTGGACAGGTTATGGAGCCTTCAGGCTCGCCGTAAACACGGGGCATCAAGCTCCATACAGAACTTGATAAATATGCCCCTTAGGGTGACCTCTCTATATCTACTTTATGTTTTCCACAGTTTTTGGAGCAACATTTAAAAAACTGTGTTGATGAGGTGAAAAGTTGCCCAGGACATATGCATATTTCTAGAGTTTGGGGTGCCATTTAGGACTAATCATTTTATATCTTCCTCTGTTTATTTAAAGCTTAAGACACTGGACATCTGGTGGCATATCTTTATTTCTATTTTTAAGTTTTCTATATTATTTTGGAGCCTCCTGTAGTATGAAATTATAATAAGAATGTTATTTACGTAAATTATTTTCCAAGATTTAATGGCCCACTTAGTATAATTATATCATTGTTTAATACCAGTGGAAAAGTAACAACTAAAAGCCACGTTTACTTTTGAATATTAAAGAAAGTACTAAAATTATGACCAACAGATTAGAAAATGGTATTTTAGCATTTTAGCACAATTTATACAATCATCATATCCAATTTTACAATAGATGTACAACTCTAATGGAAATGTAAGGCTGGATTTTAGCCTGGAGTCAATTAGGAGGTGGAGTGAATGTATGTTGAGTTTAGGGTTTGCAACATTGTTGCTGTGTTTAGGGGGGGGGGTTACTTACAGTTAAAAGAAGACTCCTGAAGTCTCTGGCCCTATTTCTGCTGCTGGACGCCATGGAGCTTCTCCCTCCCTCCCACCCTGTTTGCGGCAATAGTTAAAAGTAGTTAGGCTTAGACCCCCTGGCTCTGGACAGGGTTAGTTGACCCAGGGTTTGGGTGAGGCCAGGGTCTTTAATTTAAGCAGCTCACTCTTGTTACAGCATATTGATCGACTCGCTGGGCTCCGGGCCTTATGGTTGGAGTTATGTCACACCCTAGCGTGGGTGGGTGGTCTTGGCCCAGGCTGCAGAAAGAGAGCAGGGAGGAGAGATGACCATTGTGGGAGGAGTGACATCCAAAGGCGCTGGTAGGACGTTGTAGGCGGGCTCCACTCTCTGTCAGTTTGCCAGGGCCCTGCTACCCACTTTGTATGAGTTAGGTTAGGACTCGATTGCCGCCCCTATGTATACACATATAGACATGTAATATATATAACATTTTATATTTTATATAACAAATGGCCTTGATGTTTTACTATAATTTTAAGTAAATTGCCCTTAATAAACGACCTATACAGTCTTACCTCCAATTGTTGATGTGTCGTTAATAGTGATGTTGCGAATAGTTCGCCGGAGAATAGTTCCCGGCGAACATAGAATGTTCGCATTCGTTGCGGACGGCGAACATATGCAATGTTCGATCCGCCCCCTATTCCTCATCATTGAGTAAACTTTGACCCTGTACCTCACAGTCAGAAGACACATTCCAGCCAATCAGCAGCAGACCCTCCCTCCCACACCCTCGCACCTCCTGGACAGCATCTATTTTAGATTTATTCGGAAGCTGCATTCTTAGTGAGAGGAGGGACAGTGTAGCTGCTGCTGATTTAATAGGGAAATCGATAGCTAGGCTAGTGTATTCAGTGTCCAGTACAGTCCTGAAGGACTCATCTGATCTCTGCTGTAAGGACAGCACCCCAAAAAGCCCTTTTTAGGGCTAGAACATCAGTCTGCTTTTTTTTCCTGTGTAATCTAATTGCAGTTGCCTGCCTTCCAACGTGTGTGTCAGGCTCACAGCGTATACTGTGCCCACTTGCCCAGTGCCACCACTCATATCTGGTGTAACAGTAGTGTACATTTAAAAACAACAACACTTTTTTGACTGTGAAATAATAGCAGACAGCCGCCAGTACCCAAGATGGCCGCCAATAAGGCAGATGGGGAGGGTTAGAGAGCTGTTGTGGGGGGGATCAGGGAGGTTGGGGGCTAAGGGGGGATGCTACACCACAGCATATGTAAATATGCTAAAAAAATAAAAAACCTTTTATTTTAGTACTGGCAGACTTTCTGCCAGTACTTAAGATGGCGGGGACAATTGTGGGGTGGGGGAGGGAAGGGAGCTGTTTGGGAGGGATCAGGGGGTCTGATGTGTCAGGTGGGAGGCTGATCTCTACACTAAAGCTAAAAGCTAAAATTAACCCTGCAAGCTCCCTACAAACTACCTAATTAACCCCTTCACTGCTAGCCATAATACATGTGCGCAGCAGCATTTACCAGAAAGCAACACCAAAGTCATATATGTCTGCTATTTCTGAACAAAGGGGATCCCAGAGAAGCATTTACAACCATAATTACACAAGCTGTTTGTAAATAATTTCAGTGAGAAACCTAAAATTGCGAAAAAATGTAAGTTTTTTTTTAAATTTGATCGCATTTGGCGGTGAAATGGTGGCATGAAATATACCAAAATGGGCCTAGATCAATACTTTGGGTTGTCTACTACACTACACACACTTAAGCTAAAATTAACTATACAATCTGCCTACATGCTCCCTAATTAATCCCTTCACTGCTGGGCATAAAACACGTGTGGTGCGCAGTGGCATTTAGCAGCCTTCTAATTACCAAAAAGCAACGCCAAAGCCATATAAGTCTGCTATTTCTAAACAAAGGGGATCCCAGAGAAGCATTTACAACCATTTATGCCATAATTTCATAAGTTGTTTGTAAATAATTTCTGTGAGAAACCTAAAGTTTGTGAAAAAGTGAACAATTTTTTTTTATTTGATCGCATTTGGCGGTGAAATGGTGGCATGATATATACCAAAATGGGCCTAGATCAATACTTTGGGTTGTCTACTACACTACACTTAAGCTAAAATTAACTCTACAAGCTGCCTACATGCTCCCTAATTAACCCCTTCACTACTGGGCATAAAACACGTGTGGTGCCCAGTGGCATTTAGCAGCCTTCTAATTACCAAAAAGCAACGCCAAAGCCATATAAGTCTGCTATAATGGCATGTCTGGCACACAGTGTTGGGGCAAGGGTCCATCTGACCACTTATACCTGGTCTGCAAAGCATGGTCAGGGCAGGTATATCACCTGCACTGTGAAGCGGGCGTAACCCTTACACTACCTGATCGATACAACATCATACCTGATGTTTTAAAGAAGCTTATTCCAAACAATTTAGGAATGTTAAGTGATTTATGCCCTTTATGGATTAAAACCAGACTCTGCATCAACTATGTAATTTTCCATGGGAGTTTTGCCATGGATCCCCCTCTGGCATGCCACAGTCCAGGTGTTAGTCCCCTTGAAACAACTTTTCCATCACTATTGTGGCCAGAAAGAGTCCCTGTGGGTTTCAAAATTCGCCTGCCTATTGAAGTCTATGGCAGTTCGCCTGGTTCGCCGGTTCGCAAACTTTTGCAGAAGTTCATGTTCGCCGTTCGCGAACTCAAAATTTTATGTTCGCGACATCACTAGTCGTTAATTCATTAGGTAATTTAATCCCTTAAAGCATTTAAAGTTTTATCTGAAAAATAGGATTTACCATGTCTACTCATATAACCCTCACCTATATGCCTGGGAAACCATAACTATAATAATGCAGATATTATCAGTGCTGATGTAAAAAGTGGAATGACCAGAAAAGATAATCATTTTTGCAAATGATATAATACTCCCTAGAAGACTAATTAATATCAATGCCAGCAACTCTAAAAGAAATCCAAGCACTCTTTGAAAACCCACCTCATTAGAGAGGCTTATCTTCTCTCCTCTGAAAGTTCATCTTCATCTTAACTGACAAAATATATCATCAACTGCCTTGTCTCACTTTGTCAACTACTGTCCACATGACAAGCTACCTTACACCTTCTGTCTCCTCATTCCTCAAAGTGTAAATTGTAAGCTCCCCACCTATTCTATTAATTATTTTTATTTAGTCTATTTTATATATATATGTATTTCTTTATTATTATTATTTTACTATCATTGTGTACCCAGGAATGTGCTTGAGAAGTAAATAATATTAATAAGGATTAAATTAACCCCTTAATACAGGGTACATCAATAATAATAATACTTAGGACTAGATTACAAATGAGCGCAAATGGTTTTATGCAAGCGATATCGTCTTCACAAGCGGTTTTAATTGAGCTGATATTACAAGTTGAGCGAAATTGTGATTGCGCTAACGCAATCGCAATTTACGCTTCAATCCTTACATGAGCTCAGAGCTATGGCTAACTGTTAAATAGTTGCACAAAAGACATAAAAAATACATTACAAAGTACAGTTACACTCACAATAACACCATCTAAGAAAAATTATGTTAAAAAAATATTGCACCAAAAAGTTATAAGGGCTCAAAGATATGAGATCTCGTGTGTTAAAAAAAAGAAGCAGCCAAAGTACTTTAATATAAAGATATATACAGATCCATTGCTAAAGATGAGTTTCTATTTATATAGATATATTTAACTTTGTATTTAATGTAAATATTTCACATTCCAATGTATTTTTAAATAGATATTTCTATATATACCTGTATATATCTATACCTATATATAATCATCTATATATATATATAACAACATTTTAAATTAGGGGGAGATAAAAGGCAGGTTCCCTTTACGCCAAAGTATCGCTGTTCACACAGCTTATAAACTTAGCTAGGGTTAGTGCAGTGATTCATAACCATCCCAGGACAGACTGTTTCGTGGTTTTTGTCACTCATCAGCTGGGAGAAGGTTAGAATCACTGCTGGGTGAAGTTGATTCCAGGCAGAATACAATGGTTGGTTATGAATCACTGCACTAACCCTAGCTAAGTTTATAAGCTGTGTGAACAGTGATACTTTGGAGTAAAGGGAACATGCTGAAAAGCAGACTGAAGTAAAAAGGTGTGTCATTGTGTACATAATTTGCATATCTTACCCAGAATCCTTTGCTGCATTGGAAACAATGTAATTCAGAGGTTTTCTGTGGGAAAACAAGCCTCTGGGCCTGTCTAGATTTGTTAATGAACTACACAATGAGCTATTTTTTCTATATATATATATATATAGGTATAAATATATATTTGTTTAAAAAAACATCAGATATATGTAGAAATCTTTAATTATGAATAAATAGAACATATTCTCTTATGTTAAAAACATTGGAATATGAAATATTTATAATTTCATGTTGAGCTAGCGCAATTACGAAAATGCTATAGTGTTTGCGAAAGAGAGTGTTTTTTTCCCCTCTTCTTTTCTCTATTGACTTCTATGGGGGAATCGATTTTTGACTTTAAGGGGCCTATCTATCAAGCCATCAATTTTGCTGCATTCAACGGCACCAATACGCTCGCCTAACATCGCGGCCGCGGGTCTGAATACGATCTCCATATTTATAAAAAAAAGCCGGCAAAAAGCCACACACCAAGTACGGGCGATGAGCAGTGGACTGTTGTTAACTAGCAGTCATCAATCTAGCTGTTAATCGGCTTATTACCAACTTTATTTATACCCTGTCACTAAACGCCGCCACTATACTAAAATGTTTAACTAAATA
Organism: Bombina bombina; assembly: GCF_027579735.1. NCBI lineage: Eukaryota > Metazoa > Chordata > Amphibia > Anura > Bombinatoridae > Bombina > Bombina bombina. The sequence continues at coordinate 968,481,986 of NC_069499.1, read as the reverse complement.
AAAGTATTAACCCCTATCCCGCTGCTCCCAGATCCCACCGCAACTAAATAAAAAGTATTTACCCCTATCCTGCTGCTCCCGGACCCCACCGCAATTAAATAAAAGTATTAACCCCTAAACCCCTGGCCTCCCACATCACTACCACTAACTAAACTTATTAACCCCTAAATCACCAGCCCCCCACATCGCCATAAACTAAATTAATCTATTAACCCCTATACGTAACAACCCGCTAACTTTACATTAAAATTACAACATCCCTATCTTATAATAAATTAAAACTTACCTGTACAATTAAATTAAACTATTAATTAACCTACACTAACTATTATACTAAAATTACATTAAACTACCAATTAAATTAACTATATTACATATTAAAAAACCCTAACCCTACTCAATTTTTTTATATCTACAATAAGAAATTACTAAATTACAAAAAAGAAGAAAAAACTAAGTTACAAAAAAAAAACCCACAGTATCAAAAATAAAAACGAATTACACCTAATCTAATAACCCTATCAAAATAAAAAAGCCCCCGCAAAATAAAAAAAAAAACCCTATCCTACAATAAACTACCAATGGACCTTAAAAGGGCCTTTTCCGGGGCATTGCCCCAAAGAAATCAGCTCTTTTACCTGTAGAGAAAAATACAAACACCTCCCAACAGTAAAACCCACAACCCACACAACCAACCACCCCAAATAAAAACCCTATATAAAAAACCTAGGCTACCCATTGCCCTGAAAAGGGCATTTGTATGGGCATTGCCCTTAAAAGGGTATTAAGTTTTTTTACTGCCCAGACCCTACTCTAAAAATAAAACCCACCCAAAAAAACCTTAAATAAACCTAACACTAACCCCCGACTATCCCTTTAAAGTTCTTGAAGTTCCGCTTGAAGGATCCATCCATCCAGGAATAAGTCTTCATCCGGGTGGAAAGAAGTCTTCATCCGGGCGGCCTCTTCCATCTTCATCCAGTCACTGAAGTCTTCATCAATGCAGCCTCTTCTATCTTTATCCATCGGATACTGTGTTTTTTTTTTTGTAACTTAGTGTTTGTTTTTGTAATTTAGTTTTTTTTTTCTAACTTAGTAATTTTTTATAGTAGATTTAAATAATTTGAGTAGGGTTAGGGTTTTTTAAGTAATATAAGTAATATAGTTAATTTAATTGGTAGTTTAATGTAATTTTAGTATAATAGTTAGGGTAGGTTAATTAATAGTTTAATATAGTTTCATTTATTTCTAAAGGTAAGTTTTAATTTATTATAAGATAGGGATGTTGTAATTTTAACATAAAGTTAGCGGGTTGTTAGGTTTAGGGGTTAATAGCTTAATTTAGTTTATGGCGATGCGGGGGGCTGGCAGTTTAGGGGTTAATAGGTTTAATTAGTGGTAGTGATGTGGGAGGCCAGGGGTTTAGGGGTTAAAGCTTTTTATTTAGTTGCGAAGGGGTTCAGGAGCAGCAGAATAGGGGTTAATACATTTATTTAGTTGCAGTGGGGTCCGGGAGTGGTGGAATAGGGGTTAATAACTTTATTTAGTTGCGTCGGGGTCCGGGAGCAGCAGAATAGGGGTTAATACATTTATTTAGTTGAGGTGGGGTCTGGGAGCAGCAGAATAGGGGTTAATAACTTTATTTAGTTGCGGCGGAGTCCAGGAGGGGTGATATAGGGGTTAGTAACATTATGTAGGTGGCGGCGATGTCGGGGCGGCAGATTAGGGGTGTTTAGACTCAGGGCTTATGTTAGGTTGTTAAGTGTAAACGTTACTGTTTTTCTACCATTGAAATGGAAGATATTGGCCGCATGGAACATAAGCTTTCGCTGCTTTCAGACTCCCATTGATTCCTATGGCATCCACGGCCTCCAGGGTGGCAGATTGAAAACCAGGTACGTTGGGCCGGAATAGCCATGAGCGTACTGGTTAACTATTTGATAACTTTAAAAAACTGTCAAATAGTGCCAAATGTGTATTCAGAACATCTGTAATGATGTAAGCATTGATCTGTGTTGGATTGAGACCAGCGGATCGTATGTTACGTCACAGATTTCAACTTTTGCCGGTCTGTATGCTTTGATCACTAGGTCAAATCAAGCTCACCACAATTACGCTGCAGAATTCCAGCGTATTTGCGGTTGATGGCTTAATAAATTTGCTTACCGCTAGCACAAAATACATATTTTTTTAAAACTTGTAATATGAATGCAACCCAACTAGCGCAAAAAGGATAACTGTAGCAAAACATGACTGCGGAAAAGAAATATACTGCACCACTTGTAATATAGCCCTTAATTGGACATTAGACATTTTAAAGGACAGTCTGGGGCCGAATTATCAAATGGCAGGCGGGAATGATTCACTGTGGTGAATCATGTTCGTTGTACATTGCTAAATGCAGACAGAGGCCACTAGCAGGGGGTGTCAATCATCCCAATCGTATCTTACGACCACTGCTTGCAAATGAGAGTACCCAGATTTTATCTTGTAACTTATTTGTGAGTATAGATGAAATGTATTGTTTTATATAATGAGTATACACTATGGTGCGGATTTATCAATGACTGTAGCATCTCATGTCTGACAGACATCACTGAATGCCAACAGCATACACTGTTCCCATTTAACATTGCACAAGCAGTTCACCAGAACTGCTTGTGCAATGCCGCCCCCTGAAGATTTGCGGCCAATTGGCAGATAGCAAGGGGTGTCAATCAGCCCAATCGTATAGGATCAGGCAGATTGCAGACCACAGCCTCAGAAGCAGCGGACCAGTTATGGAGCAGCGGTCTAAAGACCGCTGCTTCATAACTGCTTTTTCCTGCGAGCCTGAAAGTTCGTGCGGAAACAGGGGCATCAAGCTCCATTCAGAGCTTGATCATTCAGCCCCTAAGTGGTGCCTGCTTGACTGTGTTTTATGAGTGTTTTTTTTTTTTTTTTTTTGGGGGGGGGGGGGTTGCTGGTAAATTGTATTTGCTGCTGGGAACAGGTAACAGCTAAAGAGGACACTGTGATCTGAACCTCTCAACAAAAGTCTGCTAACCATGATCAAAGCAGAATGACAGTCCAAATAAGCTCAGTAATTAGTCCAGATCCAACAATGAGGTCAGAATTCAGCAATTGTCAGAACCAGCAGATAATAGCAGTAATAAAAGTCTGAGAATAAAGAGAGAATACAAGAATCAAGCAGAGGGTGAAATTTACAGGTGGCCAGGCAATGTCATTGTGTTGTGAGGTCACAAATCCCAAGATTCCCGGGAATAGGCAGGCTGCTGGCTGGAGCTTAAAGGGACTATAAACACTTTGAAATGGTAATATAAAATGATAAATCATATATATATATATATATATATATATATATATAAAAGCAACAAACATCAAAAATACAGCTCTCTCTGTGAATGAAAATCGAAAGTAAAAAATAATAAAAAATAATGAATAATAATAAAAAAATAATAATCAATAATAATAATAATGTTCAAAAAAAAAAAAAAAAAGGATAATAAATTATGACAAATAAAATACAGTGGAAAGCCTGGTTTGTCAGAGGACGTCAGTGACGTCACCCAACGCTCTCATGTCACTGACGTCTTCTGACGAACCATGCTTTTCCTATCAGCCCACAGGTACAGCGCATACCACGGATAAGACTTGGGTAAACATTCCATCTACTCTTGGCCACCTAAGGATGCTCACACACACGGAGCTTTTACATATTGCTTGTTTTTAACCTTTATTTTTTTAAGTGTTCATTTTTTGGTGCGCAATACGTGTGCTCATTAAATACTTTTACTCTCAGATGGGATGCGCTGTGTTTTTTGTCTTTACATATATATATATATATATATATATATATATATATATATATATATACAGTATATATATATATATATATATATATATATATATATATATACAAATATAAACCTCTGCATTATACTTGTATTATTTATTTTGTCCCATTTTCCTGTAATTCCATTCTGATATTGTAAGGTTTTCAGTTCCTTATTAGAAAAGGAAGTGCAGAACACTGTTATATTCCACACAGCCATTGGCTGCACACCCTAGTGACCTATTTATAACTGTCACTAATTGGCCACAGCAGAGAATGTAGCCAATTACAACACGGCAGCTTCCATTGTTTAGACACTAACATTTTACACATATTTTGTTAATATTTAAACAACTGAATAAACTTTAAAAAATACATCTACATGTTACTCTCAAAATAATCTAGCATTTATTTAGGGCCAAATTACAAGTGGAACGTTTTGGGTTTTTTTTAATGTTTTTATTGAGGTTCAATTCCGGGCATACAGATTGCAAATGTTCAAGAAATATACAAAAAATAACTTGTCTCGGTATACAACCAGTGTAGAGGAACAAAACAAAGTAAAGAAACATTACAGATTCATATGCCAGATGGCCAATGCCGTATTATTGTATTGCTTGACTCCTGCCATCCAAACTATATACCCTCTATGTGGTGTTTGAGGCCACATTTGGACCACTTGGCAATAAAAGCAAATCAATGCAATAGAGGGTAATTATGTACAGTAAGAGACCCCTTATGGATCTCACTTAGGGAACCTCAGTATATTTTTTATAGATAGCCACAAGTCACAAAGAAACCTAAGCTTCAGAGAAATATAAATATGATATGTGGACATATTTTGAGGGAAGGGAATATTGTTAGGAAAGTTTTAACAAGCAGCTAAAATAGTAATTTAAGGGGATAGGTCTATAGGATGTATTTTCCTTTGTTTACATCAGTAAACTTTAGTGTATGGAGGGGAGTTCTTATATGTGTAATACTGTTACATATCTAAAAGCCAGTGTGTTATCTGGGTTTGGGGACCACGGAGTACATAGGAGGCATAGTGTAAACCAGAAAATTATATCAGATAGGTAGTATTTGTCGCAGACTATATGATGACATATAAGATTACATAAAATATGGGTCCCAACGAGAGGTGGTAACATAGCGTGTGTAGACAGCCTTGACTTTTTTCATGCATAAAATGAGCCTGTGTGCAAATATAATTACCCAACCAATTAACAGTAGGTTTACAAGACCTGTTGCTGGTTTTTCAATAATTCAGGCGGCGTAAAGCACTCATCCCTATTTTGTCTATAGTAGATACACATTAAAAGCAACTCATAACATATAAACAGTGTTTTTAGTAAGTAAAACAAAGTGGGCTTACTCACCTTCTGCTAATACGAGGCTCAAATATCTAAATCAACTATGACATTTAATATTAGCTTAGAATTTTAATAGCCTAAACTGCTTGTATAGGTACTATGTTGTAAGACAAGTAGCGTATGCGGTCTATAGAGAATTACTTTAGCTTTGCATGTGACAAGTGCATGTATATGGGGCTAGGCATATCTTGGTGTGATCTTATATGACCGCCTCGCAAAAGCTATTCCAGTATACGCTTGTATTATAACTAAGCTGAACAGAATAGTGAGCCAAAATATATTATTAGGACTAGAGCTCAAAACTAGATATTAGCTTTAGACAGCAAAACATTCTAAATAACTAGATAATTAAAAAATATTAGAAAAAATATAAACATACTTGTAAAGATAATTATAAATATAGTACCTAACTGTCTTAGGGTGTAAGTTATTAGGTTGGCCTAGCAAGTTTGGACATATTAGAGGGCTCAGAAGAAACCTACATATTCAGAGCTATGCAAAAATCTGTATTACAACAGATTGCAAGATGCTATCTCTCTGCTGTACAAAGAATAGTTAAATTGGGTAGCTTAGTGCATAAGGTGGACATAGGAATTGTAATGCATATACTCACACCAAATTCCAAACAAAAGAGCTTGTTTAACATATTAAGAAACTGTCACAGAACTTTAGTACTCATATTAGCCCTAACAAAAACAGTATAAACCTATATAACATTCATAACAATGGATCAGCTACTCTAAACTGCACAATAAGTAGGCATATATATATATACTTGAACAGTAAGACCATAGGGGTATCTTGTGGATCCAGTTGGTGGCCTTCATATTTTTAAGATGGGATAAAGTGTCTTGTACTCAGGTGCTCCATTTGCATGCAGTTTATCCAACAGACTATGAGAACAGAGTCCGTTGTGTAGAAAAACAGTTAGCCTATTCCCCTTCTGCTTATAGTATATATAAGGGAGATGTCGGAATAAAAAGCACTTCCAAGCTTAACGTCAGGTCATGTATTGCTCATAGGGGATAATGCCGAATTTATGTTCACCATGGCCACTCCCATAGAACTTGACCTGCCATCCCTCCTCACATTAACGAAAGTGGGCAGGTATTTAGCATTAAAGATCTCTCTGACAGTTGCTGCATTACCTCTCTTGCTATGAGCCTGCTTCGGTGCTTCTGTATTGGGAGTAGATCGAATCAGTGTTCCGGAGCCTGGCTGTGCAGGTCTTGAAAAGCAGCTCCACCTGGACAGCTGTCTTCGCTGGAGTAGATATGTCTCCGGTGAACTCAGGGAATCTGTGGTCTCGACATACCCAGCCGAGACCTGAGTGTCCGCGACCATGCCACAAGGCTTCATAGGAACAGTGGAGAACGACGGTTGTCTGGCGCCATCTTTGAGTGCATGTGGTGCAGTCCACTGCTTAAACCACTGTAGGGTTATTGTAAGCATTTCAGAGAAGTGACTCTCTAGTATTTCCCTTCCCATATCTTGTCCTCAAGTGCTTCTGTAGCCATTGTCCTTCAATAAGGATTGCGGATCAGCCTGCTTATTGACCCCGATGTCTAGGGATGGAGTGTAGTACTGATTGCGGCCTATAAGCTTCTGTTTGCTTTGTGTCGTAGTCAAACAACATAGGCTAAGATCGCATCTTGAAGTTGTCGAGCTGTCTCTCTTAGGATCTTATTCCATCTCTACACCTTCACTAACTATTCAAACCTCTCTAGTATGAGTAAAGGCTAAGTTAAATTAGTGCAGGCTATTATCAATTGTAGAGCTCCATCAAGATGCGTCTAACCGGCTCAGCTGTTTGCTCCACCCCCAAAGTGAAACATTAATTTATCGGTAGGATTTAGTGCTCCGGAAATTAACCAGAGATCAGATCTCTGGTTAATTTTAAAAATGTCCCCCATTTGCCCCTAAACATAAGTGTTTGTTTCTATAGTTTAAAAAAAAAAAAATAATAGCATCTTTATTTTATTTTTTAAACTGCTTGAAGCAGTTTTATGGGGTTAAATGTGGTGGGTTTTATGGGGTTAAAAAAAAAACACACTGAAAAGTGCCTTTACATTGTGGTCTATGTGGACTGTGTGTTCCCAGTTAATATATATGTATAATTTAAACTAGAAAAGGAAGAAATTCAGCACTCTTTTAAAAAAAATAAGTAAATGCAACACTCTCAGAAAGTGAATTTTAAAAGACAAATGTATTTATACATAGTATCCAGTATGAACTCGCAGCAATGACAGCAGTTAAAGAGTCACTGAAAAAGTAACATATAAGGCAAATTTAAAACCACAAAAATCTTAGCTAAAACAAGACCGGTCCTGGAATGACAGAAAGCAAGTTAAAGTAGCATCATAAGTAGTATCCCTGCAAAGGAGCAGAATATATCTAAATGAATGTATGAGTTGTGGAGGTATGCACAGACCAACTACACCCACTCAAAAAACTCAGAACCCCCAAAAAGACTATGGAGGTGACAGCTGAGCTGAGACAGGAAAAAGATATCTAAGTTGTCTGGACATAACCACTCAAAATGTGGTAAAACGTAATATCACAACTTCTAACATAGATTACAATGCAGGCGCCCTGGCCACGCTGTAATTTGAATACAAAGCTCTGTATATATATCTATGTGCACAAATTGAAAACACATATATATATATATATATATACAAATTTACACAAGCACATATATATCAAAATAGCATACAATAGTACTGTAATTTACACATTTTTCCAGTGATGAATCAGATGAAAAGGTTGTTTTCATTTAATTTATTATAGAAAGCTAGCCATGTCTAGTTTTTCATTAATGCCATTTGGACTAATGGTAGAGAGGTTATAGATCCATCTGCACACCTTTTGAAGTTTTAACCTTATCATTAACTCCACCTCTACCATTAGTTATATCTCTGCCTAATACCTATAAATCTCATGCAGTCAGGGGTACTGTTATGAAAGGCTTCAAAGTGCCTCACTACTCTGCTGGTTTGGACTTTGTGTTTAATTGTCATCGCAATGTTCAGGGATCCTGTCTTTCAGGATCCTTTTTGTCTTTCCAACATAAAAACTGGGACAGGAGCACGAGAGTAGGTATAATACTCCTTCAGTGTTACAGTTCACGAAGTGTCTTAATTTATACATTTATACATTTAATTTCATTTCATTTTGAACAGAAAAAACTTTGTATAAAAAATGTATAAATAAATTTGTCTTTTGAGAGTGTTGCATTTACTTATTTTTTTAAAAGAGTGCTGTATTCCCTGTATTTTAAATAGTGTTATTATTATGTACCACTATTTCTTCCTTTTTTAGTTTAAATTATTTATATTATATGGGTGCCAGTACAAAAGCTTTATGCCAGTACTGGTTTGAGTATTTAAGGAATATTTACTATAAGAATTTTCCTAGCAACACATCTCGTGAAACTGCATTGTTTCCATCCACTATATAAAATTATCGCCTAGATTTAGAGTTTTGTCGGTAAAGACCCGCAGTGCTAACAAGCCTTTTTTTTCCAGCGCACCCTTAAGACAACGCTGGTATTACGAGTTGTCTGAATGGCTGCGTTAGCCTCAGAAAAGGGAGCGTTGAGCATAATTTAGCTCCACTTCAACCCTCAATACCAGCGTTGCTTACGGTAGCGGTAAGCTGGAAAAACGTGCTCATGCACGATATCCCCATAGGAAACAATGGGGCTGAGCTGGCTGAAAAAAAAACCTAACACCTGCAAAAAAGCAGCGTTCAGCTCCTAACGTAGCACCATTGTTTCCTATGGGGAAACACTCTCTAAGTCTACACCAAACACCCTAACATGAACCCCGAGTCTAAACACCCCTAACCTTACACTTATTAACCCCTAATCTGCCTCCCCCGCAATCACTGACACCAGCATTATACTATTAACCCCTAATCTGCCGCTCCGGACACTGCCGCAACCTACATTATAACTATGAACACCTAATCTTCTGTCCATCGCCGACACCTATATTATATTTATTTCCCCCTAATCTGCCCCCCCCCAACGTCGCTGCCACCTACCTACACTTATTAACCCCTAATCTGCCAACCGGACATCGCTGCCACTATAATAAATGTATTAACCCCTAAACCGCCGCACTCCCACCTCGCAAACACTATAATAAATTGAATTAACCCCTAATCTGCCCCCCCAACATCGCCGCCACCTACCTACAATTATTAACCCCTAATCTGTCGCCCCCAACATCGTCGCTACTATAATAAAGTTAAATATAATTTAAATTAAACAAACTAATTTTACTATAATTAAGTAAATTAATCCTATTTAAAACTAAATACTTACCTATAAAATAAACCCTAATATAGCTACAATATAACTAATAGTTACATTGTAGCTATTTTAGGATTTATGTTTATTTTACAGGCAACTTTGTATTTATTTTAACTAGGTACAATAGCTATTAAATAGTTAATAACTATTTAATAGCTACCTAGTTAAAATAATTACAAAATTACCTGTAAAATAAATCCTAACCTAAGTTACAAATACACTACACTATCATTAAACTAATTAAATAAATTAACTACAATTATATGAACTAAAATACAATTAAATAAACTAAATTATAATACAAAAAAATAAATAAATTACAAGACGTTTAAACTATTTACACCTAATCTAAGCCCCCTAATTAGTGATGTCGCGAACATAGCATGTTCGCGTTCACCGCGAAGGGCGAACATATGCGATGTTCGGTCCGCCCCCTATTCGTCATCATTGAGTAAACTTTGACCCTGTACCTCACAGTCAGCAGACACATTCCAGCCAATCAGCAGCAGACCCTCCCTCCCAGACCCTCCCACCTCCTGGTCAGCATCCATTTTAGATTCATTCGGAAGCTGCATTCTTAGTGAGAGGAGGGACAGTGTAGCTGCTGCTGATTTAATAGGGAAATCGATAGCTAGGCTAGTGTATTCAGTGTCCACTACAGTCCTGAAGGACTCATCTGATCTCTGCTGTGAGGACAGCACCCCAAAAATCCCTTTTTAGGGCTAGAACATCAGTCTGCTTTTTTTTTTTTCCTGTGTAATCTAATTGCAGTTGCCTGCCTGCCAGCGTGTGTGTCAGGCTAACAGCGTATACTGTGCCCACTTGCCCAGTGCCACCACTCATATCTGGTGTAACAGTAGTGTACATTTTAAAAAAACAACACTTTTTTGACTGTGAAATAATAGCAGTCAGTTTCCTTCACACGTGTGCGTTTTAGGGCCTGCCAGGGCACAGTGTCACACCAGTGCAACTCATATCTGGTGTAACAGTAGTGTACATTAACTCCTTAATGACCACAGCACTTTTCCATTTTCTGTCCGTTTGGGACCAGGGCTATTTTTACATTTCTGCTGTGTTTGTGTTTAGCTGTAATTTTCCTCTTACTCGTTTACTGTACCCACACATATTATATACCATTTTTCTCGCCATTAAATGGACTAAAGATACTATTATTTTCATCATATCCTATAATTTACTATAAAAAAATTATAAAATATGAGGAAAAAATGGAAAAAAACACACTTTTTCTAACTTTGACCCCCAAAATCTGTTACTCATCTACAACCAACAAAAAACACCCATGCTAAATAGTTTCTAAATTTTGTCCTGAGTTTAGAAATACCCAATGTTTACATGTTATTTGCTTTTTTTGCAAGTTATAGGGACATAAATACAAGTAGCACTTTGCTATTTCCAAACCATTTTTTTTTCAAAATTAGCACTAGTTACATTGGAACACTGATATCTGTCAGGAATCCCTGAATAGCCATTGACATGTATATATATTTTTTTAGTAGACAACAAAGTATTGATCTAGGCCCATTTTGGTACATTTCATGCCACCATTTCACCACCAAATGCGATCAAATTAAAAAAATTGTTCACTTTTCACAAATTTTTTCACAAACTTTAGGTTTCTCACTGAAATTATTTACAAATAGCTTGTGCAATTATGGCATAAATGGTTGTACATTTTTCTCTGGGATCCCCTTTGTTCAGAAATAGCAGTCATATATGGCTTTGACGTTGCTTTTTGATAATTAGAAGGCGGCTAAATGCCACTGTGCACCACACGTGTATTATGTCCAGCAGTGAAGGGGTTAATTAGGGAGCATGTAGGGAGCTTTTTGGGGTAATTTTAGCTTTAGTGTAGTAGACAACCCAAAGTATTTATCTAGGCCCATCTTGGTATATTTCATGCCACCATTTCACCGCCAAATGCGATCAAATAAAAAAAAAACGTTACATTTTTCCAAATTTTAGGTTTCTCACTGAAATCGTTTACAAACATTTTGTGCAATTATGGCACAAATGGTTGTAAATGCTTCTCTGGGATCCCCTTTTTTCAGAAATAGCAGACATATATGGCTTTGGCATTGCTTTTTGGTAATTAGAAGGCCGCTAATTGCCTCTGCACACCACACGTGTATTATGCTCAGCAGTGCAGGGGTTAATTAGGGAGCTTGTAGGGAGCTTGTAGGGTTAATTTTAGCTATAGTGTAGTGTAGTAGACAACCCCAAGTATTGATCTAGGCCCATTTTGGTATATTTCATGCCACCATTTCACCACCAAATGCGATCAAATTAAAAAAATTGTTCACTTTTCACAAATTTTTTCACAAACTTTAGGTTTCTCACTGAAATTATTTACAAATAGCTTGTGCAATTATGGCATAAATGGTTGTACATTTTTCTCTGGGATCCCCTTTGTTCAGAAATAGCAGTCATATATGGCTTTGACGTTGCTTTTTGATAATTAGAAGGCCGCTAAATGCCACTGCGCACCACACGTGCATTATGTTCAGCAGTGAAGGGGTTAATTAGGGAGCATGTAGGGAGCTTTTTGGGGTAATTTTAGCTTTAGTGTAGTGTAGTAGATAACCCACTGTATTTATCTCTACCCATCTTGGTATATTTCATGCCACCATTTCACCGCCAAATGCGATCAAATAAAAAAAAAACGTTACATTTTTCCAAATTTTAGGTTTCTCACTGAAATCGTTTACAAACATTTTGTGCAATTATGGCACAAATGGTTGTAAATGCTTCTCTGGGATCCCCTTTTTTCAGAAATAGCAGACATATATGGCTTTGGCATTGCTTTTTGGTAATTAGAAGGCCGCTAATTGCCGCTGCACACCACACGTCTATTATGCTCAGTAGTGCAGGGGTTAATTAGGGAGCTTGTAGGGAGCTTGTAGGGTTAATTTTAGCTTTAGTGTAGTGTAGTAGACAACCCCAAGTATTGATCTAGGCCCATTTTGGTATATTTCATGCCACCATTTCACCGCCAAATGCGATCAAATAGTCAACTTTTTCACAAACTTTAGGTTTCTCACTGAAATAATTTACAAACAGCTTGTGCAATTATGGCACAAATGGTTGCAAATGCTTCTCTGGGATCCCCTTTGTTCAGAAATAGCAGACATATATGGCTTTGGCGTTGCTTTTCGGTAGTTAGAAGGCCACTAAATGCAACTGCGCACAACACATGAATTATGCCCAGCAGTGAAGGGGTTAATTAGGTAGCTTGTAGGGAGCTTGCAGGGTTAATTTTAGCTTTAGTGTAGAGATCAGCTTCCCATCTGACACATCAGACCCCCGATCCCTCCCAAAGAGCTCTCTTCCCTCCCCCACCCCACAATTGTCTCCGCCATCTTAAGTACTGGCAGAAAGTCTGCCAGTACTAAAATAAAAGGTATCTTTTTTTTTATATATATATATTTTTTTTAGCATATTTACATATGCTGTTGTGTATGATCCCCCCCCTTAGCCCCCAACCTCCCTGATCTTCCCCAAAACAGCTTCCTAACCCTCCCCCTCTGCCTTATTGGGGGCCATATTGGGTACTGGCAGCTGTCTGCCAGTACCCAGTTTGCAAATAAAATGTTTTTTTTTATTTTTATTTCATTTTTCTGTAGTGTAGCTTCCCCCCCCCCAAGACCAATCCCCCATCCGCTCCCAGATCACTTAGATTTCCGAGTACTAAATATTTTGCACCCCTTTCTCCCACTTATAAAAACATTTTTTTCTGTAGTGTAGCAGTTCCCACCCGCTCCCTCCCCGTGCATGCGCCCGCCCGCCTCCTCCAGCGCACGCGCGCGCGCCCCCGACAATCCCTCCCCCCTCTCTGACAAGGACCGCATCGATGGCCGCCCACCCGCCTCCCACTTCAGCTCACCAACGAATGCGGCCATCGATGCCCGGTGCAGAGAGGGCCACAGAGTGTCTCTCTCTGCACCGGAGGGGTAAAATTTGTTATTGCAGGATGCCTCGATATCGAGGCATCCTGCAATAACCGTAAAGCAGCTGGAAGCGATCAGGATCGCTTCCAGCTGCTTTCCAAACCGAGGACGTATGCCATACGTCCTCAGGTGTTAACTGTATTTTTTCTGAGGATGTATGGCGTACGTCCTCGGTCATTAAGGGGTTAAAAAAAAAACTAGAAATTTGACTGTGAAATAATAGCAGTCAGTTTCCTTCACATGTGTGCATTTCAGGGCCTGCCAGGGCACAGTGTCACACCAGTGCAACTCATATCTGGTGTAACAGTAGTGTACATTTAAAAAAAAAAAAACACTTTTTTGACTGTAATAGATTGAATAGCAGTTAGTTGTCTGCAAGCGTGTGTGTCAGGACTACAGCGTCTACTCTGCCAACTTCTGCCAGTGCACAGTGCCACTCATATCTGTTGTCACAGTAGCTTGCATGCATAGTACCACTAATCGAAAAAAAAATGACAGGCAGAGGCAGGCCACCCCGCAGGGGCCGTCGTGGTCGTGGTGCTGTGATTCCCTTTGGCCCTAGAATAATGCCCAGTGTTCAGAGGCCACGTACCCTGAACTTGAAAAGTTCTGAGGACATAGTTGACTGGCTAAAACAGGACACCCAATCTTATACAGCTTCTGCTCGGAACCTTGACGCACCATCCTCCTCCAGCTTAGTTTCGAGCACCTCTCAAGTTACCACTCGCCCGCCTGCCGCCACCACCAACACTAGCACCACAGCCGCTTCACTTGATCTGTCAGAGGAGTTATTTACACATCAGTTGGAAGAAATGAGTGATGCACAACCATTATTGCCAGAGGATGTAGATAACAGGGATATGTCTCAGTCAGGCAGCATTACACACATGGACGTACGGTGTGATGATGATGATGTTGTACCCGCTGCTGCTTCCTTTGCTGAGTTGTCAGATACAAGTGAAGCGGTTGATGATGACGATGCATCCGTGGATGTCATGTGGGTGCTGTGGGTGCCTGCTAGAAGAGAAGAAGAACAGGGGAAAAGTTCAGATGGGGAGACAGAGAGAAGGAGGAGACGAGTTGGAAGCAGGGGGAGGTCATCGCAAGGAGCTAGTGGCACAGTCAGACAGCATGCATCGGCACCCGGGGTCAGCCAGACAGCACGCCAATCAACGCATGCTGTTGCCACCACCAGAATGCCGTCATTGCAGAGCTCAGGTCCAACTTTGTGCAAAAGGGGAGTTTGCGATTGTGCAAATGGACTGTTTGCGGTTGTTTGCAGTGTGTTAAACGGGGAGTTTGGTCTGTCACTGTGAAGTGGGCGTAACCCTTACACTACCTGATCGATACAACATCATACCTGATGTTTTAAAGCATGTTATTCCAAACTATTCAGGAATGTTAGGTGATTTATGTCCTTTATGGATTAAAACCAGGCTCTGCATCAACTATGTAATTTTTCATGGCAGTTTTGCCATGGATCCCCCTCCGGCATGCCACAGTCCAGGTGTTAGTCCCCTTGAAACAACTTTTCCATCACTATTGTGGCCAGAAAGAGTCCCTGTGGGTTTTAAAATTCGCCTTCCTATTGAAGTCTATGGCGGTTCGCCCGTTTCGCCAACATTTGCGGAAGTTCGCGTTCACCGATCGCGAACTAAAAATTTTAGGCTTGCGACATCACTACCCCTAATAAAATAAAAAAGCCCCCTAAAATAATAAAATGCCCTACACTATCCTAAATTACAAAGTAATCAGCTCTTTTACCAGCCCTTAAAAGGGCTTTTTGCGGGGCATTGCCCCAAAGTAATCAGCTCTTTTACCTGTAAAGAAAAATACAATACCCCCCCCAACATTACAACCCACCACCCACATACCCCTACTCTAAAACCCACCCAAACCCCCCTTAAAAAAACCTAACACTAACCCCCTGAAGATCTCCCTACCTTGAGTCGTCTTTACTCAGCCGAGCCGAATTCTTCATCCAAGCGGGGCAGAAGAGGTCCTCCATCCGGTTGAAGTCTTCATCCAAGTGGGGCAGAAGAGGTCTTCCATCCGATTGAAGTCTTCATCCAAGCGGAATCTTCTATCTTCATCCATCCGGAGCGGAGCAGCAGCATCCTGAAGACCTCCAACGTGGAACATCCATCCTGGCCAACGACTTCCTGACGAATGACGGTTCCTTAAAATAACGCCATCCAAGATGGCGTCCCTTGAATTCCGATTGGCTGAGAGAATTCTATCAGGCAATCAGAATTAAGGTAGGAAAAATCTGATTGGCTGATTCAATCAGCCAATCAGATTGAAGTTCAATCTGATTGGCTGATCCAATCAGCCAATCGGATTGACCTTGCATTCTATTGGCTGATCGGAACAGCCAATAGAATGTGAGGTCAATCCGATTGGCTGATTGGATCAGCCAATCGGATTGAACTTCAATCTGATTGGCTGATTGCATCAGCCAATCAGATTTTTCCTACCTTAATTCCGATTGGCTGATAGAATCCTATCAGCCAATCGGAATTCGAGGGACGCCATCTTGGATGATGTCATTTAAAGGAACCGTCATTCGTCGGTAAGTCGTCGGCCAGGATGGATGTTCCGCGTCGGAGGTCTTCAGGATGCTGCCGCTCTGCTCCGGATGGATGAAGATAGAAGATTCTGCTTAGATGAAGACTTCAATCAGATGGAAGACCTCTTCTGCCCCGCTTCAATGAAGACTTCAACCGGATGGAGGACCTCTTCTGCCCCGCTTGGATGAAGAATTCGGCTCGGCTGAGTGAAGATGACTCAAGGTAGGGAGATCTTCAGGGGGTTAGTGTTAGGTTTTTTAAGGGGGGTTTGGGTGGGTTTTAGAGTAGGAGTATGTGGGTGGTGGGTTGTAATGTTGGGGGGGTATTGTATTTTTATTTACAGGTAAAAGAGCTGATTAATTTGGGGCAATGCCCCGCAAAAAGCCCTTTTAAGGGCTGGTAAAAGAGCTGATTAATTTGTAATTTAGGATAGGGTAGGCCATTTTATTATTTTGGGTTTTTTTTTTATTTTATTAGGGGGCTTAGATTAGGTGTAATTAGTTTAAACTTCTTGTAATTTTTTTTATTTTCTGTAATTTAGTGGGGGGGTTTTGTATTATATTTTAGTTTATTTCATTGTATTTTAGTTGAGATAATTGTAGTTAATTTATTTAATTAGTTTAATGATAGTTTAGTGTTAGGTGTATTTGTAACTTAGGTTAGGATTTATTTTACAGGTAACTTTGTAATTATTTTAACTAGGTAGCTATTAAATAGTTATTAACTATTTAATAGCTATTGTACCTTGTTAAAATAAATACAAAGTTGCCTGTAAAATAAATATAAATCCTAAAATAGCTACAATGTAACTATTAGTTATATTGTAGCTATATTAGGGTTTATTTTATAGGTAAGTATTTAGTTTTAAATAGGATTAATTTATTTAATTATAGTAAATTTAGTTCATTTAATTTAAATTATATTTAACTTAGGAGTGTGTTAGGGTTAGACTTAGGTTTAGGGGTTAATAACTTTATTACAGTAGCGGCGATGTTGGGGGCGGCAGATTAGGGGTTAATAATTGTAGGTAGGTGGTGGTGGTGTTAGGGAGGGCAGATTAGGGGTTAATACAATTATTATGGGGGCGGCGATGTCCGGTAGGCAGATTAGGGGTTAATAAGTGTAGGTAGGTGGCGGCAACATTGGGGGGGCAGATTAGGGGGTAATAAATATAATATAGGTGTCGGCGATGTTAGGGGCAGCAGATTAGGGGTTCATAGGGATAATGTAGGTGGCGGTGGTGTCCGGTCGGAAGATTAGGGGTTAAAAATTTTTATTATAGGGTTTGCGATGTGGGGAAGCCTCGGTTTAGGGGTTCATAGGTAGTTTATGGTTGTTAGTGTACTTTATAGCACAGTAGTTAAGAGCTTTATGTTCCGGCGTTAGCCCAAAAAGCTCTTAACTACAGACTTTTTTTGCGGTTGGAGTCTTGTCGGTAGAGGCTGTACCGCTCACTTCTTCCAAGACTCGTAATACCAGCGTTAGGCAAATCCCATAGAAAAGATAGGATACACAATTGATGTAAGGGGATTTGCGGTAGCCTCGAGTCACGGAAAGAAAGAGAGCGGTAGACCCTTTCCTGCCATACTCTAAATACCAGCGGGCATTAATAAGCAGCGTTAGGACCCCTTAACGCTGCTTTTTAACCCTAACGCAGAACTCCAAATCTAGGCGTATGTGTTTCTTTTTTTTCACCCAAAAAAATCTGGTTGGTGTTCTCAGTGGATGAAGCTGCAGAAATATTTTCCTATACATATACATTGGTATTGAGTATTGAACTCTAGGCTCTGACAGTTTTCAAAGATGAGCTATTAGATGAAAATTGGGAGGCCGACTTACTAGCTACCCTTTCTATGCCTAGTGGTGAGGAAAGTCAAAATAGTGATGTAAATCCTTTAAATATCTTTGCAGCATTTAAAGAATATAAAAAGTTGCTAGTTAAACAAGTAAAATGTTAAAAATGATATTATTCCCAGAGGGTTTAGAATGAGACTAGATCCATGAACAAACCTAAGAGAAGATGAAGGTGGGGATATATTCATAGAAGACTTGAACACAAGTCTTTCTGAGTGCTCCATTATTCTGATGAATAAAATGATAAAAGAAATATAGAAAGGTTAGAGAAAAAAAAAATCTTCGTCGAAGAAGCCCTAAAAGTAAACACATTTGAATCAAATCCAAATTTTCAAAAACTAAACAATGAAATTAAAAAACAACTAGCGGGGGCGGAGCCAACTATCAAACCGAGCAGACGCAGGTTTTAGGAGCTCCTGCTCTAATAATCTATCAAAAGCTACTAAATAGCCCTAGAATAATATCCTAGCTAAGGAGATACAAGACCTTTTAATAGACATAGCAGTCCACACTCTGGAGTAACCATCAGAAAAACACACTGATATTCGTAGAGACATTGGCGGCAAGAAAATGGTAATGCCTGCAATAGAGAAAGACCAATCATTTATATATTGGAGCTCTCGAACTCTAGGTTTAAAAGCACCTAGTATCTGGACTCTTCTCAACTGCTAATAAACCGAGGGTTGACCTGATCTCATATCAAACCAGGAAGATGGACTCTATGATAATGGAAGCTCTAGCTATGCTGGGAGCGCGCATGGATGCGCAGTTCAGCATTCTTTCCCAGTGCCTATCGCTCAGGTTGGAGACAATTCCTGACATAACAGAGGGAGATTCTAATACCTTACCCCCTTTGGTAGGTAGCACATATTGGCAGGACAAGATGGCGTATACGACTGGACAAGAACCTTCTGCACTCCCCCGGCAGTCTGATGTCACTTGTGACTCCTCCGCCACTCACCCGGCTCCTGCCTCGGAGCGGCCGGTCGGGGCGGGAGTTGAGGTTGACATAACTGCGCTTAGCCACACTGTGGATGACCCTCCTGATTGCTGGCTCTTTGCAGCCACACATCCGTTTTTTTCTAAAGAGGAGACTTGTAACGAGGGGAGAGACCGGCATCTAGATCGAGGAGTAGGAACTCGCCTCTGGCCCATGATGCAGCCTTGCGGTGTGTGCGATGGGTCTGTATACTTATTATACCACAAGCTGCCTTGACTCCAGGGCAAATTAGATTATAATAACCTGCCTCCTCTCACCGCTTCCCAGAGTCTTCGCATATATGATGACCGCTATATGAGCTCTTTGCACCAAGGCTGGAACTAAGGCACGCTTTAGAGACATCCATAACCTCCAGGCTAGGATTCCTGACATGCGACGTTTGCAGGAGCAGATGCGATCTGGGATAGGCTAACAACATTTATTTACACGGAGAGGCGCCATTTTGCCTGACACCAGACTTGTCTCCCTGTTCTCCTGTTTACACTAACTATTGTTTCCTATGTATTTTTTTTTCCATATATTTGCACTCATGGCTGGATCTCCCACGCTAATCCCACACCTTCAATCATCTCATCCTCTGACTACCGCGCTTGAGAGACTGGTCTTGGTCCAAACATTACCTTGTCTGCTCTAGTATCCACTACATCCCCCTGTTCAATATTTTTTCTACCTACCCCTACTACTTTTATAGTAGGGAAAATTACCTTAAACCCACTATGCTAGGGATAGGAGCTAATTTAGGATTATTTTTATTATTACCTATCTCTAGACTACTACATGTTGGACATTTAAATTGGCGATCTCTGTTTATGATTGTTTAGATGAAAATGTTGCATGATTTATGGTTCTTGGTGCATGGTTTATCTGCTTTTATTGTTCCTTTTTTTGGTATTGCAGGGGTACCCTCTTTATACTCCACGCAGCTATAGAAAGATTTACCCTGCACTAGACGTGTTATTATCCTAAATCTCACTAATATGCTTCTGTAGTTACAGACTACATTATTTTCATAAACCTCCCCCATATTTACTTTTTAATATAGCCATCTATTGGCATTAATAGCTTATTTTTGATCAATGTCCTGTATGTGTTATACTAGAGAATACTCTGTAGAGACAATATGGCTCCCCCTTTCTACCTAACTCTTGGAGCACTTGGCCTAACTCTTGGAGCACTTGGTCTGTTCCTAATTACAGTTTACTCCTCTTACACTATACCTTTTAGTCATAAATTAATAACATGGAGTCCTTTCTATACATTACTATCAAGCTATTTTGCAGACTCATAGTGATACCCCCCAATACTTTATCACACAGTGCCATTTCCTGAATTACCAATATTATTTTAGCCCCAATTCAGGAGTACTACTGTCGGTAGGCAACCCATTCATATAGTTTGACAGAAGCATACTAGCTGGTCAATCCAGGGATAAAATCATACTCCTACGGTCCTAACCTTCTATATTCCCCTTTCATGTCAAACTGGGTTACTAGATGTACTTGTTTTCTTCAACAGGTCTCAAGTGGTCCTCTTGATTTACCTTATAGATGACTCTATCTGTGAGAGTTACGCCTGACTATAAAATCAATACCTTAGGTTATTAATATCAACTCCTTCACAACACAGAAGAAACTTTTTTTTTGTTTTAACGGCACTAGGATATGTATTGTTTACCTCTAGCATTGGCGGGTTTTTCAGTACTTTTGCATTTACAGCTGACCCTACTA
The DNA here is from genome assembly GCF_027579735.1 of Bombina bombina. Classification (NCBI taxonomy): domain Eukaryota; kingdom Metazoa; phylum Chordata; class Amphibia; order Anura; family Bombinatoridae; genus Bombina; species Bombina bombina. Next base: position 968,461,344 of record NC_069499.1, on the reverse strand, counting down.
TGTAATACCTAGGCTAATTCCGCTCTATTACTGAGGTCCATCGTAACTGTTGGCTCCCCTCTTTTTCGCCCATCTCATTTAGCTCCCCGGTGAAGCATTGATAAAACTCCACTATTAGCTTCTCAGGGCTTAAAATGTCACCTTCATCTGACCTAAGTGAATATACCTCCTTTTTACCTGCCACTACTATGTATTACTCCCTAGAGATGAACATTATAAAATTTAGGATGTAATTACTCACAATATCTTAGCTAATGTCATGTAACATGAGAAGGTGTTTCTGGCGTTCTGTGTAATATGTGTCATACTTATGTATTTATGCTAAATACTATACTTTCTACATTGCTCTATATTTATTATACCTGTTTATGAGTACCTGCATCAAGTAACATTCAACATGCATCAGTTCTCCTTCTAGTGCACATAATCCTGTCAGGAGTCACATCCCCTCATTCTGTATAAAAAAAACCTTAAGGCTAGAAACTCCCCTAGACTGATACTTAAGACGGCTCCGCCCCCCCTTCCCTCTTTTTCAACTAGAGCGGCTCTTGCCCGCTGAACTTCCTTTCCCCCAAATTAAACCACCACACTAACCCCCCCATTTTGCCCCATGTGCACCGGATAGATAAACTACCTTATACTTCCTACAGCAAAATGAGGGACTATTATAATCTTTTTCATGTTAAAGATTATAAAACGATTCCTCATTAGTATGTGTCTCAGTTACTCCTATTTATCATGTGTAAAATTTTTTTACTCTTAACTCCATATATCATACATTCTACATCCCATAACCCAGAACATATTGTTGTAACCCTGCTCAGAGACTACTCTGTTACTACCTTACTTCCCAATTTATGTAGCCCAAGCTCTCATCTGCATGTATTTATTATTCTTGTGGGCTGGGTATAGTAGTTATACTGATATGTTAATGTATTTAGAACTGATATCCCTTCTGAATGAAAATGGTATGGATATTTTCATCAAGTCTGATTTGTATCTGGACATATCTTCTGTTTTATTGTTGTTACCTCTTGCCTCAATAAAAAAATATTTCAAAAAAACAAAAACAACTAGCTAGGCTGCAAGCTTATAAAACTCAGCAGAGAAGAATACTAGCAAGAGACAATAATGACTATAGAAGAAACTGTGTCTACAGTTACCAATCTGTTAGAGGATCATATGATTCTGGCACAGATGGTTCAGATATATAGATAGATGACCAACCATCAAAAAATGGGCAGGAAGGAAATCACACTGGTACACAAGGAGGAGAGGGTGCAGGAAGAGACACAGGAGGAGGGAATACCAACTCCAGAGGGAGACGGTACCGCTTCAGACCGAAACATCAGAGGGACTACAGTCAGAGCCAGGAGAGGGGACAGACAGAAAGCCCCCGGAGGTTCCGAGGGCACAGGAGATTCTAGAGTCCCCTGATAATGACCTCCAAGTAATTAATCTATCATCCTTTAAACTCAATCAAGCTCATATGAATGTTTTAAAAAAGGGCCTTTCTTTTTGCCCTACAAATGGCTTTGATAAATTTGCTTTGCAAGATGAATTGTCTTATCCCAAATGTTTAAAGGGAAAAGTAAAAATGTTATTGCAGATCTTAAACTCAATAAGGATGATAGATTAGCACTAACTGACCTAGAAGAACTTCTCCTAGACTCTAATAAACTAACAGGGACCAGCGAAGACACTACAATAATCCAGACCAAGGATGTATCCAATTTTAAACTTAAGTCTAAATTTATACTCCAACTCTCGACAGTACCTGCATTTAATATGTTCGTAAAAAAGTTGAGAAGGATATTCAAAAGCTTATCTTGACTTACATTACTAACGATAATCTTACTAGGACTTAAAGAAAGGCCCTTAATGAGCTAACTAACACAAAAAATGTGGTTATAAAACCTGCAGACAAGGGTGGTAATGTGGTCCTATGGGAAGAATCTTGTTATGTTTTGGAAGTGAAGAGACAACTTCTAGATAAGAACCAATATCAACGTCTATTAACCAATCCCATACCAACCCTCCATTCATTGATTCATTGATCTTGCTGAATTTAAATATTTGTTTAATGATTTTCCTATAATGCCATTTTTTTACTGTATACCAAAAATTCATAAGAACTTTGTGAACACCCCAGGTTGGCCTATAATTTCTGGGATAGGCAGTTTAACTGAAAATTTTAGTGATTTTATTGATTATTTTTTAAAACCTTTTCTAAGCACTATTCCCTTGTATGTCCTAGATACAGCTGAGCTTCTATGAAAGATTGATGGTTTTTCGATACTGCACAATGCCTTGCTTGTATCTTTGGTTATAGAGGGTCTATACTCATCTATCCCTCATGAGGTAGGCATTTAAACATTTCCTGGACACAAGGGGGACAGCTTATAATGAGCACACTGACTTCATTATAAAACTGCTACGTTTTGTACTGGAGAACAATGTTTTTTCATTTGACAACAAGGTCTATAAAAAGCTCAGAGGGACTGCAATGGGGGCTAAATGTGCCCCAACTTACGCGTGTCTACATTTAGGTGGTTGGGAGATGGATGAGGTCTATCAGAAGAGATCTTTTTATGAACACATTCATTTATGGCTTTGGTATGTGGATGACATACTTAATATCCGGGAAGGCCCTGTAGACACACTTAAGGAATTTGTTCTTGATCTGAATAAAAATGACAGAAACATTGTTCTCACACTACAATATAGCAAAATAGACCTAGCATTCTTGGATGTAAACATAAAGGTGTAGAATGATACCCTAGTTACAGAGAATTTTCGGAAAGTGACTGCCATTTATAGTATACTTTCAACTGAGAGCCACCATCCACTACATTTAAAAAGAGGGATTCCTAAAGGGCAGTTCCTCTGTCTGCGTAGAAACTGTTCTTCTAAAAGTAAATAAAATAAACATTCTACTCAGATGGAAAGCTGATTTAGAGCAAGAGGTTACTCTAAAAGAATTCTATCTCAAACCAAAAATTAAGCAAGACGAAGAGAGCGTGACTCTCTACTTTTTCCTAAAGAGAAAGATAAAGTGAGTAGTATAAGACTATAACTACCACTGGAAAAGTCTTAGGAATATACTTAAAAAAATGGGATACTTTACTAAATGATGAGAATGTAGTTAAAGAAGTAGGTGTCTTTCGAGTCTGACAGCAAAAAGGGCCCCAAATCTGAGAGACAAACTAGTCAGGAGTAAATATGTTAACCAAACGAAAAGAACTGGCTTTTGAATAAACAAATTGTGGGAAATTTCCCTTGTGAAAAATGTGTGGCATGCAAATTTATGGCCAAAACAAAAGTATTTTCTGTTCAAAATGAAAGGGTGTATAAATTAAGACACTTTCGCCTAGATTTGGAGTTTTGTGTTAGCTGCGTTAGCCATCAAAACCAGCGTTAGAGGCTCCTAACGCTGGTTTTTACCGCCCGCTGGTATTTGGAGTCAGTCATTAAAGGGTCTAACGCTCACTTTGCAGCCGCGACTTTTCCATACCGCAGATCCCCCTACGCCAATTGCGTAGCCTATCTTTTCAATGGGATATTTCTAACGCCGGTATTTAGAGTCTTGGCTGAAGTGAGCGTTAGAAATCTAATGACAAGACTCCAGCCGCAGAAAAAAAACAGGAGTTAAGAGCTTTCTGGGCTAACGCCGGTTCATAAAGCTCTTAACTACTGTGCTCTACAGTACACTAACACCCATAAACTACCTATGTACCCCTAAACCGAGGCCCCCCCACATCGCCGCCACTCGATTACATTTTTTTAACCCCTAATCTGCCGACCGCACACCGCCGCAACCTACGTTATACTTATGTACCCCTAATCTGCTGCCCCTAACACCGCCGACCCCTATATTATATTTATTAACCCCTAATCTGCCCCCCACAACGTCGCCGCCAGCTACCTACAATAATTAAACCCTAATCTGCCGACCGGACCTCACCCCTACTATAATAAAGTTATTAACCACTAATCCGCCTCACTCCCGCCTCAATAACCCTATAAGAAATATTATTAACCCCTAATCTGCCCTCCCTAACATCGCCGACACCTAACTTCAATTATTAACCCCTAATCTGCGGACCGGACCTCACCGCTACTCTAATAAATGTATTAACCCCTAAAGCTAAGTCTAACCCTAACACTAACACCCCCCTAAATTAAATATAATTTAAATCTAACGAAAAAAACTGACTTTTATTAAATAAATTATTCCTATTTAAAGCTAAATACTTACCTGTAAAATAAACCCTAATATAGTTACAATATAAATTATAATTACATTGTAGCTATTTTAGGATTAATATTTATTTTACAGGCAACTTTGTAATTATTTTAACCAGGTACAAAAGCTGCCTAGTTAAAATAATTACAAAATTACCTGTAAAATAAATCTTAACCTAAGTTACAATTAAACCTAACACTACACTATCAATACATTAATTAAATACAATACCTACAAATAAATACAATTAAATAAACTAACTAAAGTACAAAAAATAAAAAAGAACTAAGTTACAAAAAATAAAAAAATATTTACAAACATTAGAAAAATAGTACAACAATTTTAAACTAATTACACCTACTCTAAGCCCCCTAATAAAATAACAAAGCCCCCCAAAATAAAAAAATGCCCTACCCTATTCTAAAATTAAAATAGAAAAGCTCTTTTACCTTACCAGCCCTGAAAAGGGCCATTTGCGGGGCATGCCCCAAATAATTCAGCTCTTTTGCCTGTAAAAAACACACATACAATACCCCCCCCAACATTACAACCCACCACCCACATACCCCTAATCTAACCCAAACCCCCCTTAAATAAACCTAACACTAAGCCCCTGAAGATCTCCCTACCTTGTCTTCACCACACCAGGTTCACCGATCGGTCCAGAAGAGCCTCCGATGTCTTCATCCAAGCCCAAGTGGGGGCTGAAGAGTGATGTCCATCCTCCGGCTGAAGTCTTGATCCAAGCGGCAAATGAAGAAGTCCATCTTCGGGAAGAAATCTTCATCCTATCCGGGCAGAAGAGGACATCCGGACCGGCAAACATCTTCATCCAAGCCGCATCTTCTATGTTGTTCCATCCGATGACGAGCGGCTGATCTTGAAGACCTCCGGCGCGGATCCATCCTCTTCGTTCGATGTCCAACTGAAGAATGAAGGTTGCTTTAAGGGACGTCATCCAAGATGGCGTCCCTCGAATTCCAATTGGCTGATAGGATTCTATCAGCCAATCGGAATTAAGGTAGGAAAATTCTGATTGGCTGATAAAATCAGCCAATCAGATTCAAGTTCAATCCGATTGGCTGATTGGATCAGCCAATCAGATTGAGCTTGCATTCTATTGGCTGATCGGATGTCCTCTTCTGCCCGGATAGGATGAAGATTTCTTCCCAAAGATGGACTTCTTCATTTGCCGCTTGGATCAAGACTTCAGCCGGAGGATGGACGTCACTCTTCAGCCCCCGCTTGGGCTTGGATGAAGACATCGGAGGCTCTTCTGGACCGATCGGTGAACCTGGTGTGGTGAAGACAAGGTAGGGAGATCTTCAGGGGCTTAGTGTTAGGTTTATTTAAGGGGGTTTGGGTTAGATTAGGGGTATGTGGGTGGTGGGTTGTAATGTTGGGGGGGGGTATTGTATGTGTTTTTTTTACAGGCAAAAGAGCTGAATTATTTGGGGCATGCCCCGCAAATGGCCCTTTTCAGGGCTGGTAAGGTAAAAAAGCTTTGAACTTTTTTAATTTAGAATAGTGTAGGGCATTTTTTTTATTTTGGGGGGCTTTGTTATTTTATTAGGGGGCTTAGAGTAGGTGTAATTAGTTTAAAATTGTTGTAATATTTTTCTAATGTTTGTAAATATTTTTTTATTTTTGTAACTTAGTTCTTTTTTATTTTTTGTACTTTAGTTAGTTTATTTAATTGTATTTATTTGTAGGTATTGTATTTAATTAATTTATTGATACTGTAGTGTTAGGTTTAATTGTAACTTAGGTTAGGATTTATTTTACAGGTAAATTTGTAATTATTTTAACTAGGTAGCTATTAAATAGTTATTAACTATTTAATAGCTATTGTACCTGGTTGAAATAAATACAAAGTTGCCTGTAAAATAAATATAAATCCTAAAATAGGTACAATATAATTATTCGTTATATTGTAGCTATATTAGGGTTTATTTTACAGGTAAGTATTTAGCTTTAAATAGGAATAATTTTTTAATAAGAGTTAGTTTTTTTCGTTAGATTTAAATTATATTTAATTTAGGGGGGTGTTAGTGTTAGGGTTAGACTTAGTTTTAGGGGTTAATACATTTATTAGAGTAGCGGTGAGGTCCGGTCGGCAGATTAGGGGTTAATAATTGAAGTTAGGTGTTGGCGATGTTAGGGAGGACAGATTAGGGGTTAATACTATTTCTTATAGGGTTATTGAGGCGGGAGTGAGGCAGATTAGGGGTTAATAACTTTATTATAGTAGGGGTAAGGTCCGGTCAGCAGATTAGGGGTTAATAATTGTAGGTAGGTGGAGGCGACGTTGGGGGCGGCAGATTAGGGGTTAATAAATATAATATAGGGGTCGGCGGTGTTAGGGGCAGGAGATTAGGGGTTCATAGGGATAACGTAGTTTGCGGCGGTGTACGGAGCGGCAGATTAGGGGTTAAAAAAATATGCAGGTGTCAGCAATAGCGGGGGCGGCAGATTAGGGGTTAATAATTGTAAGGTTAGGGGTGTTTAGACTCGGGGTACATGTTAGGGTGTTAGGTGCAGACATAGGAAGTGTTTCCCCATAGGAAACAATGGGGCTGCGTTAGGAGCTAAACGCTGCTTTTTTGCAGGTGTTAGGTTTTTTTTTCGGCTCAAACTGCCCCATTGTTTTCTATGGGGGAATCGTACACGAGCACGTTTTTGAAGCTGGCCGCGTCCGTAAGCACCGCTGGTATTGAGAGTTACAGTGGCAGTAAATTATGCTATACGCTCCCTTTTTGGAGCCTAACGCAGCCCTTCTGTGAACTCTAAATACCAGCGGTATTTAAAAAGTGCGGGCAGAAAAAAGCACGCGTAGCTAACGCACCCCTTTGGCCGCAAAACTCCAAATCTAGGCCTTAGTAAACTGTAACACTGAAGGAGTATTATACCTACTCTCTTGCTCCTGTCCCAGTTTTTATGTAAGGAAGACAAAAAGGATCCTGAAAGACAGGATCCTTGAACATTTCGTTTAAATTAAACACAAAGTCCAAACCAGCAGTGTAGTGAGGCACTTTGAAGCCTTTCATAACAGTCTTTTTTAAGCCCGCACATTGTTAAATCAGCCCCATAGAGCCTTGTTTTTGTTTTTTCATTTATCTATTAAAAATATATTTTTATTTTATACCCAATGTATTGATTTATGACCATTTTGGTATATTTCATGCCATTGTTTCACAAATGGATGTAAAAGCTTCTTTAGGATCCTCTTAAGCATGGCTTTGTCAGTGCTTTTTGTTAATTAATTGCAGCTGTGCACCAAAGTTCTGATATTCTTGCCATTTGGAGGGGTTAATTATTTAGCAGGTTAGGGTAATAGCATTGTAATGTAGTAATTACCCTCCCACCTGACACCTTCTACATCCATGATCCCTCCCAGCTCTCTTTACCCCCCCCCCACATACACTCCTCCCCACCATCTTAAGCATATGCTGTCGACATTTATCATTGCACGAGCAGTATTAGATGTCTGAGGCTGTCTGCAGCCTCAGAGGCGGCGGACGGGTTATGGAGCAGCGGTCTTAAGACCGCTGCTGCTTAACTCCTGTTTCTGAAGGCTCGCGCAGGAATAGGGTTTTTTGGCCCCGTTCGGGCCATGGTAAATCGGCCCCATAATATGAGTAATGTTTACTCCACTTGTAATCTAGGCCAAATGTTTAAATGCTCTGTGCCAAAAAAAGGCAAAAAAGGCAAAAACATACAAAGTCCCAGATAGTGGATGTGCTGTAATTTATTCAGCAAATTGCAAAACATTTTTTTTGCAGCTTGTTTGACAAATGCCATAGAAACAATAACGGCTAGATTTAGAGTTTTGCGGCCAAAGAGGTGCATTAGCTACGCGTTTTTTTTTTCCCCCGCACCTTTTAAACAACGCTGGTATTGAGAGTTCACTGTTAGGTTTTTTTTAAGGGGATTTGGGTTAGATTAGGGGTATGTGGGTGGTGGGTTGTAATGTTGGGGGGGGTATTGTATGTTTTTTTAAATGTAAAAGAGCTGATTTCTTTGAGGCATGCCCCGCAAAAGGCCCTTTTAAGGGCTGGTAAGGTAAAAGAGCTGTAAACTTTACATTTTAGAATAGGGTAGGGCATTTTTTTATTTTGGGGGGCTTTGTTATTTTTTTAGGGGGCTTAGAGTAGGTGTAATTAGTTTAAAATTCTTGTAATCTTTTTTTATTTTTTTGTAATGTAGTGGTTTTTTTTTGTAATTTAGTGTTTGTTTTTTTTGTAATTTAGTTTAGTTGATTTAATTGTAAATAATTGTAGGTAATTGTAGGTAATTTATTTAATTAATTTATTGATAGTGTAGTGTTATGTTTAATTGTAACTTAGGTTAGGATTTATTTTACAGGTAATTTTGTAATTATTTTAACTAGGTAGCTATAAAATAGTTATTAACAATTTAATAGCTATTGCACCTGGTTAAAATAAATACAAAGTTGCCTGTAAAATAAATATAAATCCTAAAATAGCTACAATATAATTATTCGTTATATTGTAGCTATATTAGGGTTTATTTTACAGGTAAGTATTTAGTTTTAAATAGGATTAATTTATTTAATAAGATTTATTTTATTTTGTTAGATTTAAATTATATTTAACTTAGGGGGGTGTTAGGGTTAGAGTTAGGTTTAGGGGTTAAACATTTATTATAGTAGCAGTGAGGTCGGTCGGCAGATTAGGGGTTAATACTTGAAGTTAGGTGTCAGCGATGTTAGGGAGGGCAGATCAGGGGTTAATACTATTTATTATAGGGTTTTTTAGGCGGGAGTGAGGCGATTTAGGGGTTAATACATTTATTATAGTGGCGGCGAGGTCCGGTCGGCAGAATAGGGGTTAATAAGTGTAGGTAGGTAGCAGCGATGTTGGGGGGGCAGATTAGGGGTTAATAAATATTATGTAGGTGTCGGCGATGTTAGGGGCAGCAGATTAGAGGTACATAGGGATAATGTAGGTTGCGGCGGTGTGCGGTCGGCAGATTAGGGGTTAAAAAATTTAATTATAGTGGCGGCGATGTGGGGGGACCTCGGTTTAGGGGTACATAGGTAGTTTATGGGTGTTAGTGTACTTTAGAGCACAGTAGTTAAGAGCTTTATGAACCGGCGTTAGCCCATAAACCTCTTAACTCCTGACTTTTTTCTGCGGCTGGAGTGTTGTCGGTAGACGGTCTAGTGATCACTTCAGCCAAGACTCTAAATACCAGCGTTAGAAAGATCCCATTGAAAAGATAGGATGCGCAATTGGCGTAGGGGGATCTGCGGTATGGAAAAGTCGCGGCTGGAAAGTGAGCGTTAGACCCTTTCCTGACTGACTTTAAATACCAGCGGGCGGCCAAAACCAGCGTTAGGACCCCTTAACGCTGGTTTGGAAGGCTAACGCAGAACTCTAAATCTAGGCGTATGTAAACATATCAATATTAACATGTTTATATTTGGTATATAAAGTCTGTGTGGTTTGGAATATTTAATCCTGCTGGTTGGTATTATATTGCTCTAAGTGTTGATTGTAAGCATTATCAAACTTTCACACTCCAAATAGTAGCATTCAGAATGTTGGATATGAAATGTCACCTCTTAATAATGATGCGCACTTTCAATGTCTTTTTATTGTCTGGCTTAACTATAAATTATAAACCTAAACAGTAACCTTATGCCAACCAAGCACCCTTTAGAATATCTCTAAAACTATAGCAGCAATACTCAAATTTCAAATGCAACAGAAAGATGCCAGTGAGAGCTGGCTGGATATTAGACAGAGGTGATCAGAAGGGGCTCTGGGGATTATTAACTTCATGCCTCATACTAACTGGGAGAGGTACTGGCAATGTTTTGTTAAGTAAATGCGTCAGTGTTTTGGGCTTGGGAAAAGTAGCTTTGTTGTTTGTGTAAAATATCAGAGGAAATGGAATCGTAATAAAGCAGAATTTGCACCAGATACTGGCAATGGTTATGAAATATCATAGTTGTTACCCAAGAAAATGTGTCAGTGTTTCAGGCTTGGGTAAAAAAGTTTGGTTGTTTGTGGAAAAGGTCTTCTAGTACATGGCACTATTGTGAAGCATATTTTCTACGCAAACATAAATGAGTTTAAAAAAATATATATTTTTCAACATTCATGACAGACATTTACAGCACGTTAGTGCATCATTCAAGAAATAAAACACTACAATATAGATTATTTCTTTAGCTATGTCTAGCTGTGTATTTACTTTTTGTAATGCAGTATGCACTGGGCAAATTAGCTTCCCCTGAACCCCTCAACAGACAACAATTTTAGCTCAAAATTGCCACTAAAATTTCTCAAAACCAAATTATTATCATCAGGTAAAGCGCCAACAGGGATCAAATGGGTAGAGGGTCCTGCCGAGAGTTGCACTGTTGTAGTCGGCTCTTATGACATTGGATTACAAACAGCTGTGTTCATAGGCTTACATGCTGTGGGGTTTAAGGGGATAGCAATGGAGATAGGAAGGTTAGTGTAGGTTGTATGTGTCCCTGAATAGTATAGTCTTCAGGGATCACTTGAAGCTTTTAAAACTAGGGGAGAGTCTTGTGGAGTGAGGCAGAAAGTTCCATAAGATGGGAGCCAGTCTGGAGAAATCTTGTAAATGGGAATGTGAGGAGGAGAGTAGGAGATCATGAGCGGAGTGAAGGGGACGGGAGGGAGAGTATCTGGAGACAAGGGCCTCTATTTATCAAGCCATCAACCGCAAATACGTTGGAATTCCACAGCGTATTTGTGGCGAGCCTGATTCGCCTTAGTTATCAAACCCTAAAGACCGGCAAAAGTAGAATTTAGTGATGTAACATACGATCCGAAGGACTCAGTCTGACACAGATCGATGCTTACGTCACTACAGATGTTCCAAACACAAGTTTGGTACTATCTGACTACTTTTGCTAGTTATCAAATAACTAGCAGGTACGCTCAGCACTTTTCCGGCCCAGCGTACCTGGTTTTCAATCCGCCGCCCTGGAGGCCGTGGATGCAATAGGAATCAATGGGAGTCGGAAAGCAGCGAAAGCTCATGTTCGCTGCTGCCCGATATCCCATTGATTCCTAATGGAATATCTACACCTAACACCCTAACATGTACCCCGAGTCTAAACACCCCTAATCTGCCCCCCCTACACTGCCGCCACCTACATTATACTTATTAACCCCTAAACCACCGCTCCCGGACCCCTCCGCAACTAAATAACGTGTTTAACCCCTAAACCGCCGCTAACGGAGCCCACCGCTACCTACATTATATTTCTTAACCCCTAATCTAACCCCCCTACACCGCCGCCACTATATTAAATGTATTAACCCCTAAACCTAAGTCTAACCCTAACACCCACTAACTTAAATATAATTTAACTAAATCGAAATAAATTATTCATATTTAAAACTAAATACTTACCTATAAAATAAACCCTAAGATAGCTACAATATAACTAATAGTTACATTGTATCTATCTTAGGGTTTATTTTTATTTTACAGGCAAGTTTGTATTTATTTTAACTAGGTACAATAGTTATTAAATAGTTATTAACTATTTAATAACTACCTAGCTAAAATAAATACAAAAGTACCTGTAAAATAAAACGTAACAATTACACCTAACACTACACGATCATTAAATTAATTACCTACATGAACTACAATTAACTACAATTAAATAAAATTAAGTAAAAATATCTAAAGTATAGAAAAAACAAACACTAAATTACAGAAAATAATAAAATAATTACAAGTTTTTAAACTAATTACACCTAATCTAATCCCACTAATAAAATAAAAAAAGCCCCCCAAAATAATAAAAAGCCCTACCCTATACTAAATTACGAATAGCCCTTAAAAGGGCCTTTTGCAGGGCATTGCCCCAAAGTAATCAGCTCTTTTACCTGTAAAAAAAAGTACAATACCCCCCCAACATTAAAACCCACCTCCCACACACACAACCCTACTTTAAAACCCACCCAATCCCCCCTTAAAAAACCTAACACTAACCCCTTGAAGATCACCCTACCTTGAGACGTCTTCACCCAAACAGGCCGAAGTCCTCCACGAAGCTGGGCGAAGTGGTCCTCCAGACAGGCAGAAGTCTTCATCCAAGCCGGCAAGAAGAGGTCCTCCAGATGGGCAGAAGTCTTCATCCAGACGGCATCTTCTATCTTCATCCATCCGGCACGGAGCGGGTCCATCTTCAAGACATCTGACATGGAGCATTCTCTTCCAACGACATCTGACGAATGAATGAAGGTACTTTTAAGTGACGTCATCCAAGATGGCGTACCTTGAATTCCGATTGGCTGATAGAATTCTATCAGCCAATCAGAATTAAGGTAGAAAAAATCCTATTGGCTGATACAATCAGCCAATAGGATTGAAGTTCAATCCTATTGGCTGATCCAATCAGCCAATAGGATTGAGCTTGCATTCTATTGGCTGTTCCAATCAGCCAATAGAATGCAAGCTCAATCCTATTGGCTGATTGGATCAGCCAATAGGATTGAACTTCAATCCTATTGGCTGATTGCATCAGCCAATAGGATTTTTCCTACCTTAATTCCGATTGGCTGATAGAATTCTATCAGCCAATCGGAATTCAAGGTACACCATCTTGGATGACGTCACTTAAAAGTACCTTCATTCAGTCATTGGATGTCGTTGGAAGAGGATGCTCTGCGTCGGATGTCTTGAAGATGGACCCGCTCCGCGACGGATGGATGAAGATAGAAGATGCCGCCTGGATGAAGACTTCTGCCCATCTGGAGGACCTCTTCTTGCCGGCTTGGATGAAGACTTCTGCCCGTCTGGAGGACCACTTCGAACGGCTTCGTGGAGGACTTTGGCCCGGTTGGGTGAAGATGTCTCAAGGTAGGGTGATCTTCAAGGGGTTAGTGTTAGTTTTTTTTAATGCGGGATTAGGTGGGTTTTAGAGTAGGGTTGGGTGTGTGGGTGGTGGATTTTAATGTTGGGGGGGTATTGTACTTTTTTTTACAGGTAAAAGAGCTGATTACTTTGGGGCAATGCCCTGCAAAAGGCCCTTTTAAGGGCTATTCTTAATTTAGTATAGGGTGGGGCTTTTTATTATTTTGGGGGGCTTTTTTATTTTATTAGAGGGATCAAATTTGGTGTAATTAGTTTAAAAAACCTGTAATTATTTTATTATTTTCTGTAATTTAGTGTTTTTTTTTTGTACTTTAGATAATTTTATTTAATTTTATTTAATTGTAGTTAATTGTAGTTAATGTAGGTAATTTATTTAATTATAGTGTAGTGTTAGGTGTAATTGTAACTTAGGTTAGGTTTTATTTTACAGGTACTTTTGTATTTATTTTAGCTAGGTAGTTATTAAATAGTTAATAACTATTTAATAACTATTCTACCTAGTTAAAATAAATACAAAGTTGCCTGTAAAATAAAAATAAACCCTAAGATAGATACAATGTAACTATTAGTTATATTGTAGCTATCTTAGGGTTTATTTTATAGGTAAGTATTTAGTTTTAAATATGAATAATTTATTTTGATTTAGTTAAATTATATTTAAGTTAGGGGGTGTTAGGGTTAGTCTTAGACTTAAGTTTAGGGGTTAATACATTTAATATAGTGGCGGCGGGGTAGGGGGGGCAGATTAGGGGTTAATAAATATAATGTAGGTGGTGGCGGTGTAGAGGGGGCAGATTAGGGGTTAATAAATATAATGTAGGTGGGGGTGGGCTCCGGGAGCGGTGGTTTAGGGGTTAAACACCTTATTTAGTTGCGGCGGTGTCAAGGAGCGGCAGGATAGGGGTTAATAACTTTATGTAGGTGGCGACGGTATAGGGGGACGGAAGATTAGGGGTTAATATGTATAATGTAGGTGGCGGTGGGCTCCAGGAGCAGCGGTTTAGGGGTTATTAACTTTATTTCGTTGTGGCGGGGTCCGGGAGCGGCAGTTTGGGGGTTAATAACTTTATTTTGTTGTGGCGGGGTCCAGGAGCGGCGGTTTAGGGGTTAATAACTTTATTTAGGTGCGGCAGGGTCCGGGAGCGGCGGTATAGGGGGTAAACCATATAGTATAGTGTGGGTGTTTATTGACAGGGTACCAAGAAAGCTGAAAAAAGCCAAAGAGCAGCGAGATCGATGACTGTTAGTTAACAACAGTCCGCTGCTCATTGCACAGTACTTGGTGCGCGGCTTTTTGACAGCTTTTTTGGTAACTTTGGAGAATATATTCAGGTCCACGCCAGCAGGTGAGCGTATTGGTGCCGTTGAATGCAAGAAAGTCGACGGCTTGATAAATAGAGGCCAAGGTCTGTGATGTAAGGGGGAGCAATGCAATTGAGGGCTTTGTGTGTTAGAGTGAGAATTTTGTGTTTAATCCTGGAGGCAAGAGAAAGCCAGTGAAGATATTGGCAGAGAGGTGCAGCAGGTGAAGAGCGACATGTAAGGAAAATGAGCCTGGCAGAGGCATTCATTATGGATTGTAAAGGAGCTAGGCGGCAGCTAGGGAGACCAGAGAGGAGCCAGAGCAGATGGAGTTGCAGTAGTCGAGGTGGGAAAGGATTAGAAAGTGGATTAAAATCTTAGTTGTGTCTTGTGTAAGGAAATGTCAAATTGTTGCAATGTTTTTAAGGTGAAAGCGGCAGGTTTTAGCCAAAGACTGAATGTGAGGAATGAAAGATCTGAGTCAAGTGTGACCCCAAGACATCGGGCATGTGAGGTTGGGGTAATGATGGAGTTATCATGGATGGAGTAACATTTTAGTCAACCCCAAAGACAACAAGAATCATTGATTTGTAGTACAATTAATAAATTAAAGGGACAGTATACCCCAACTTTTATTTAACTGCAAGTAATAAACACTACATTAAAGAATACTATGGACAGTTACTGATATAAAAATCCAGTGTAAAACCTTTGAAAAACTCACTTAGAAGCTCCCAATTTAGCACTGTTGATGAGGTTAGTCTGGGAAACCAACTGAAAGGGACTGAGAGCAGACCCTCCCCCCTACCCTGCATATGAAAAGTTCTATTATGCAAACAGAAGCAATCTGAAGTCTGTATACATCAGTATACATCTAAAACTTTGAGGCTTGGTTAGGAGTCTGAAAATCAGCACAATGTTGTTTAAAAATAAAGAAAACTACACATTTTAAAAAACTCGGATGGGCTATATAAATGGATCATCTACAAAACATGTATGCAAAGAAAAATCTAGTGTACAATGTCCCTTTAAGCATTTAGAGAAAATAGGAGTAGGAAGGGATGTCCCACTGTGCAGGGTTTTTTAAAACAAGTCCTCAGGGCACACTAACAGGCTATGTCCTGATAACTGGAGATGAAAAACACTGCTACCTCTCAAAATGTGCTGCACCCCTAATCTTGTCCTGCTATTCTAACACAGTTCAAAATGACCTAGGCTAAAATATGCCCCTAGTTATACCACATAGTCAATGATAAATGACATAAAATAAAGGTGAAATTTGCAAACTGATTTTTTTATTAATAGCATCACAGTTAATGTTCTGTATATATTTTAGATAGCTATAATTAAAAACAATGAAAAATAGTACAGGGAGTAATGTTTCATGTTTCCAGGCTTCACTGGCAATGAAAGTTTTATAAAAGTATCTATGAAAGAATTATAGCAAGAAACAGCTTGCTAGGGATTGTATGGCCTTGCTGATCAGTTCTGAGCAATCTGCTTCCTCACTGCTGCTATCATTCTTCCTGAAGGAACAATATAAGCCTTATAATCTTGAAATAAATCTATAGGACTTTTAATTACTAAGAGAAATGTGTGTATTTTAGTGCTCTTCAGGTGGGTATCTGATCTGGCAATTTTGTTTAATTTTTTTAACACAGAATATTAAAGACATGTATTGATGACAAAATATTCTTTTTCTTAACACATTCATGCTAAATGTATTCATTTATTTTTTAAGAGAAACAAGGCAGATACGTATTAAGGCTCAACCCTTTGGCTGACAAGTTGATATATTAATTTCAATTCTCCCCTGAATTCATTTCCATTTATCATCTTTGTCAATCCACTTTCCCATTAACATCCTTTTTTTTTTACACTTTTATAGCCTCCGCTTAGCTTCATGTTTCACTTAACTACTTGTTCCTCTTTTGAGGGATGAACCCAGGAAAATGATTGCCTTGTCCAGCCATTCCCTGAAAAGCAAGGCTCTTCCCATTGTACTGCCCAACTCAGTCCCTATGATTCCTAACAACTTAAAGGGAAACTAAACACATAATAGATTTTATGCACCTCTAATTATAGCTGCCGCCATGTTGGAACTGCAGGTATCTAAAGGAGCATTTTCCACTCAAATACCTGAAAACTTTAAATACCACTTTAAATAATTTTTAATATTTTATGATGTATTTTACTGTGTATGTACTGTAAATATTTTAAATATTATGCATATCAGCACTGAAAGGCAATAAAAGGTATTTAAATAGAAAGGGCTACAAAGTACAGCACTGTGCAAAGGTCTTAGGCCACCATTAGATTTGTTGTTTTAGCAATGGTATAATGACTAAATATAATTATTTCTTAGTCTTTTTATTAGAATACTGCTAGAAAATGCAGGATATTTGCATGCAGCATTAAAAAACAGCTTCTATGAGCTAAAGTGGCAAGTATTTAGTGTGACCACCCCTTAAACTTGAGCAATAGCAGGAACCTAGCTTTCTTAAACCTAAATGGAATGGGATCCTTATTAATGTCATAACATCTGTATTTGTCCTACTATTTCATGTCAAAATGAAAAAGGTCTATTACACCAGGTTTGTGCAAGACATGTTTAAACAATACATACACATGGGGTATTAGCTTAATTCATTGGAAGCTTGTTAACCCCTTAACGACACGAGTCGTACAGGGTACGTCGCACACAACCTGGTCTTTAAAGACCAGCGACGTACCCTGTACGAATTTGGGGATTAAAGCGGCTGGAAGCGATCCTGATCGCTTCCAGCCGCTTTACGGTTATTGCAGTGATGCCTCGATATCGAGGCATCCTGCAATAACATTTTTTCCCCCATCCGATGCAGAGAGAGCCACTCTGTGGCCCTCTCTGCACCGGCATCGATGGCAGCAATCGTTGGTGGGTGGGAGCTGACCGTGGGAGGCGGGTGGGCGGCCATCGGTGACAAATTGAAGAGAGAGGGGGGCGGGATCGGGGTTGTTGGGTGCGCGCACGGGAGCGCGCGCGTGCACGGGGGCCGGTGGGTGGCCGCGTGCACGGGGAGGGAGCGGGTGGGAACCGCTACACTACAGCAAAATAATTATATAAGACTGGCAGTAAGGGGGGATACAATCCCCAACAAAAATAAATCAAAGGGATCTGGGAGCGGGTGGGGGCTAAGGGGGATCCTACACAGCTGCATATGTAAATATGCTTTACAATTTTTTTAAAAATTTTAAATATACCTTTTATTTTTGTACTGGCAGACTTTCTACCAGTACTTAAGATGGCGGGGACAATTGTGGGATGGGGGAGGGAAGAGAGCTATTTGGGAGGGATCCTGGGGTGTGATGTGTCAGGTCGGAGGCTGATCTCTACGCTAAAGCTAAAATTAACCCTGCAAGCTCCCTACAAATGACCTAATTAACCCCTGCACTGCTGGGCATAATACACGTGTGGTGCGCAGCAGCATTTAGCGGCCTTATAATTACCAAAAAGCAACGCCAAAGCCATATATGTCTGCTATTTCTGAACAAAGGGGATCCCAGAGAAGCATTTACAATCATTTATGCCATACTTGCAAAAGTTGTTTGTAAATAATTTCAGTGAGAAACCTAAAATTGTGAAAAATTTTAAGTTTTTTTTAATTTGATCGCATTTAGCGGTGAAATGGTAGCATGAAATATACCAAGATGGGCCTAGATCAATACTTGGGGTTGTCTACTACACTACACTAAAGCTAAAATTAACCCTAGATGCTCCCTACATGCTCCCTAATTAACCCCTTCACTGCTGGGCATAATACACGTGTGATGCGCAGTGGCATTTAGCGGCCTTCTGATTACCAAAAAGCAACGCCAAAGTCATATATTTCTGCTATTTTTGAACAAAGGGGATCCCAGAGAAGCATTTACAACCATTTATGCCATAATTGCACAAGTTGTTTGTAAATAATTTCAGTGAGAAACCTAAAGTTTGTGAAAATATTTGGGAAAAAGTGAACATTTTTTTTTATTTGATTGCATTTGGTGGTGAAATGGTGGCATGAAATATACCAAAATGGACCTAGATCAATACTTTGGGATGTCTTCTAAAAAAAAATATATATATGTCAAGGGTTAATCAGGGATTCCTGACAGATATCAGTGTCCCAATGTAACTAGCGCTAATTTTGAAAAAAAAATGGTTTGGAAATAGCAAAGTGCTACTTGTATTTATGGCCCTATAACTTGCAAAATAAAACAAAGAACATGTAAACATTGGGTATTTCTAAACTCAGGACAAAATTTAGAAACTATTTAGCATGGGTGTTTTTTGGTGGTTGTAGATGTGTAACAGATTGTGGGGGTCAAAGTTAGAAAAAGTGTGTTTTTTTCCATTTTTTCCTAATATTTTATCATTTTTTTAAAGTAAATGATAAGATATGATGAAAATAATGGTATCTTTAGAAAGTCCATTTAATGGCGAGAAAAAAGGTATATAATATGTATGGGTACAGTAAATGAGTAAGAGGAAAATTACAGCTAAACACAAACACAGCAGAAATGTAAAAATAGCCCTGGTCCTTCAGGGAAAGAAATTGAAAAATGGCCGTGTCCTTAAGGGGTTAATAAGATCAACTTTCAATCAAATCATTTCATTCAAAATGCCAAAGATCATAGAATCTGACAGACATAACATCACACAAAGGGAAATCAGCAAACAAACTAGATACTCAAGATGTGTTATTTAAGCTGTTATAAAGAAACTTGAAGAATCAGAAGAGGTCAAGGACAAAAAAAGGACTGAAAGGCCAAGAAAACTTTCAAAATCTAATGAGTTGTTTCTCAGAGTTTCTTCTTTGAGAGACCAGAAGAAGTCCAGCAAGAACCTGGCTCAGTATCTGGCAGCTTCATCGGGATGCCAAGTTGACCCTTTTACAGTCCGAAGATGCTTGATCAGGAATGGTCTTTGTGGAAAGGTAGCAGCCAAGAAACCACTTTTTCAGAAGGGAACAGGGTGAAAAGGCTTAGATATGCTAAAGCTCACAAAGATTGGAATGAAGATCAGTGTAAAAGAGTATTATTGAGTGGCGAATCCAAGTTTGAAATTTTTGGGTCCAATCATCAACAATATGTGAGAAGAAGAATTGGAGAGAGATGAAACAATGAGTGCTTGCGGCCTTCAGTGAAACTTGGTGGAGGGTCTGTCCTGGTTTGGGGCTGAATTTCTGCCAGTGGTGTTGGCAATATTGTCTGAATTGATGGGATCATGAATGCTGAAAGTAGAGACAGGCTTTAATTCATCATGCCATTCATTCTGAAAAGCCCCTGATTGGGAATGGTTTTATTTTTAATCATGATAATGATCCCAATCCCACTGCTAATGAAGTTAAATCATATTTGGAGAGAATAACAGCTAATAAAACAATGTCAGTTATAGACTGGCATCCACAGAGCTAAGAGCTGAATATTATACAGGCAGTATGGGATCACCTGGACAGAGAAAGAAATGATATACAACCTAAATCTCAAAAGAACTCTGGGAAGTGCTGAAAGAAGCCTGGTATAATATACCAGAAGATTTTTTCTGAAAACGTCAGGACAATCTCCTCAAAGGAGTTCAATATGTTCTTAGGGAGGTCACACTAAATACTGACTTTTGCCTGAAGAAGCCATTTTGTTCTTAAAATTGTGTTTTGTTTATATCTTATATAAATATTTCCTGTATTCTCTGTTTGTATCTTAATAAAGAGACTGAAATATAAATATGGATGGTCCCCATGGTAACCACTGACAACCTAAATGTGGGCGTGAGTAATGCCGCATATCAACAAGTTACACACCTCAAACATATGCGTGTGGACCAGACCACAATGTTAAAAAACGAATTGGGTATAGTTCGAACGTGCCTCCTTTTTGTATGGTCATAACAGCAACTGTCACCAATCAGGCCAGTCTCCGTATTCGTCATATGAAACCATGGCAACCACTGTCAACATACAAGTGGGAGCGTATAGTGCTGCATCCCTCAAGGCTAAAAACATCAGACCTCTGCGTGTGATCATCCATATCCTGTTCAATCATCTAACAGAAAAAAGATCAAAGGTGCAAATCACCACAGATCAATCCTTATCAGGGGCCAAATGAGATAGCCCAGAAAGCACCGCCCCCCTGTGATCTCATAGATCAGCAAGGCACTCCTACTATAATGTAAGGAGATTGATGTTTTGACAGTTTCAACAAGCAGAATCACCAAAGTGGCCCACCTCGCAATAAATCAACACACTGACACACCACAAACTGCTCAACATGATGTGTCCCCTTGTAGATTCAAAGGCTAACACCCAATTGAACATGCACCCAATGGTGCACAGTCTGGGGCAGCAAAGAAAAAACATGCCCACTAGTGTATTTACCGTGATGTCAAGCTGTATAGGCTCACAACCAGTGTGTAATATTA
Source organism: Bombina bombina (assembly GCF_027579735.1). NCBI lineage: Eukaryota > Metazoa > Chordata > Amphibia > Anura > Bombinatoridae > Bombina > Bombina bombina. The sequence goes on along the minus strand of NC_069499.1, from coordinate 968,440,465 downwards.
CACAGTGTTGGGCACCACCCCCCCTTTTTTTTTCTTTCAAAACGCAAAAATGGCACCACCTTGTAAAGTAAACATAATCACTATGCATATCCTACCACAACCAGCTCAAGCATATACTGTGACTCAACAGACGACCGTTACACTATGTTTACAAAAAACATTATATCCAGTGGAATGGTATTTATCAATAAAATAAAATACTTACTGTGGGGAACTAAACCCCTCTATCTCTCCAATATATAGTTAATGTATATCAAGGCACTAATCGCTTCATGAGTCACTCACTGTAACATGATTGTCAGGGGGGGGCCCTTACCATACTCACTCATCCCTAAGAAAGAAACAAGGAGACTCACCAAACAACCACTCACAAGAATGATTGTTACCTAATATACCCACTGATACCACAGTCCATGAACCCAGGTATAACACCCAACAGGAGTGAGGACAGAGACCAATGACCACGACCACCGCAGGTAAGTACAAGTGTAAAAGTGCTAACATACGTGAAAGAAAGACAATAAACATAAGTGTAACTACACATAAAGCTTAAAATGACCCAAAAACAGATCTAATATAAAAAGCAAATATCTTACCTGCAGATTAATTACAGGGATCCCCAACAACTTGTGTGGATCATACTGTATTCAAAGAAGGAACATACAAGGACTAACAGTACATGTCAATGACATATCCCCACAATATATGCAACAGTACTTAACAGAATGTAAGATATAGTGAAGTTGTGGGCTCTCATCGTGATGAAAGTTTAATCATCGTGGGCTCCCATAACGGCAGCGGACTCTCATTAAGCTACCAATGAATTAGTTCAGGAGAATGATGTCTATCAGAGAAAAGCTTGCCAGCCAGTTTGGATCAGGACTATAGCTGCAGGCTGTAATGGAGGTTTGAGTTATGATCATTGCGGTCAGAGTGACATCCCCAGGCTTGCGGCTTGGGGGTAATCTGATCGGTGTATGGTGGGCCGAGAAAGTCCTTTGTCATCAACATGCATTTAAGTTAGTTCCACCTTTTGTCTGCAGCTCTTGGCCTTGTCCACTTCTTGGCAGGGTTTATATATATATACTTAGGCCCTGATTGTTGCCACCCGTGTGATTATTTATTTATTAATTGCAGTTCCCATTGCTGGTTAATAAATACGACCAACGGGTCTTTCATCCACCTATTGTGCTATGTGTTTATTTTATTTTGTTATTGTTAGTCATTAAGTTATGTTAGCTATTAATTTATCATGCAGAGTCAGGCACTCAAGATAATAGGGCATTTAATCCCTTATGGCTGAAAAAGAAAATAATCAAGGTGTTGCAATAGTCCAGACCTTAACCCGATTAAAATGCTATGGGGGGACCTTAAGAGAGCTGTGCATAAATGAATGCCAGCAAACCTCAATGAACTGAAGCAACGTTGTAAAGAAGAGTGGGCCAAAATTTCTCCACACCAATGTGAGAGACTGATAAAGTCATACAGAAAACGATTACTTCAAGTTATTGATGCTAAAGGTGGTCCTACTAGCTGTTGAATCATAAGGTGTACTTAGTTTTTCACACATGGTTTCTCCATTTTAGCTTTTATTTGTTAAATAAATCATGAAATGGTGTAATATGTCATGTGTTTATCTGAGGTTGTATTTACTTAATTTTACGATATTTCAATGACCAGATGAATTTTATTATGTCCTGATATGTAAAACCATAGAATTCAAAGAGTGTGTACTTTCACATACATACAGTATATACACATGTATACACATATTTCACTATGTATATATATTTTTCAGCACTTTCCACTCAAATAGCTGAAAACAAATTCACACTCTATTTTATAATCTAGAAAATAAATATTTTAGATTTATGTCTCTTTAATATAATTGTGTTTTTATCCATAACTGGTCAATGTGTAAAAAGGGGATTATCTATTTTGTTCAAAATAAAATACTCTAGTGTAGATTGTCCCTTTAATAAACTAATCAAAGTATGTCAGGCCAATACTTTCTATTTGAAAAAAAAATCAATCAATCAAGAAAATAATATTATTCATGAAATTATGAAAACAAAAGAAAATATAAGCATTTTTTCATGCATAATAAAAAATATATATATATATATATATTATAGATATATTTACAAGAAAAGAAAATAATAAAAATAGAAAAGAACTATTCTCTAGACCTCTTAGAGGCAGGGGGAGATTGCGGTGGTGATCTCTCCCTTGCAGACCTCAATTCACTCAGGGTACCCTGGATCAATAGAAATAGATTTCTATTAAAATTTCTAATTTCCTCATCAGCCCTCTCCCTTTTCTCCAACTCCCTCTGCTCTATGGCTACCCTGTGACCATCTATAGCTTTCCTCCCCCTTTCTAATTGTAAATATCTCCCTATCTAATTCCATGGTCATCTCCCCATGATACCCCTGTTGCTGGATATATACTCCCAATCCCCCAAACAACTCCTGTTGATCAGCCCAATACTGCTTCCCCAGATTGACCATCTCCTGCATTGCTACATCCTCTGGTACAATCAGATGTTCAGGTGTAGCAGCTGGGGCATGAGCAGCTGGTGCAGGAGCAGGGTGCAGGAGCAGCATGGCCAGCAGGACCAAGAGCAGATGGAGCTGAAGATTGAGAGCTTCCTGCTCATCAGCTTCCTGATACAGGATGTCTCCAATTAATTCCTCCGATCCCTCAAAATGATTTTCATGGATCTCTCTAACAGCAATGGTCAGCTCCTCAGAAAGTTGATGACACAGTTCTGTACCTATTGTAAAAGTGAAATACAAATTATAATCACATTTAATTTCAAAGTAAATATAAAAAGGGATATTAAAGAAAAGAAAAACAACTTGCATGATTCTTATAGGGGATGGGATTTTAATACACATTTAAATTCACTTCTATTTACAACTGTGATTTGTTCTCTTGGTATGTCCTTTTGAAATAGAAATATGCACATATCCAACACTGGTGGTAGGCATTTGATGGTTGTTGCCTGCACAGATTTGTCTATTGTGATTGTCTAACTATAAGTGTACAGCTATCTGCCAGTATTGCAATCCTTTTAATTCACCAAAGGATAACAAAATAATGAAATGAACATTAAACACACACTTATTTTCTGAAGAAGAGAATGCAAAATATTAATCATTTTTCAAATGTACTTATAAAATCTTTTTTTGCTTCATTCCCTCGATATCCTTAGTTAAAAAGCATAACTAGATAGTATTAAAATCTGTTGATTGGTGGCAGCACACAGATGCCTCGTGTTATTGGCTCACCCATGTACATTATTATTTATCCAGCAAAAGAACTACTAAAATCTCTATAAAAAAGATAATACAGGGAGTGCAGAATTATTAGGCAAGTTGTATTTGTGAGGATTAATTTTATTATTGAACAACAACCATGTTCTCAATGAACCCAAAAAACTAATTAATATCAAAGCTGAATAGTTTTGGAAGTGGTTTTTAGTTTGTTTTTAGTTATAGCTATTTTAGGGGGATATCTGTGTGTGCAGGTGACTATTACTGTGCATAATTATTAGGCAACTTAACAAAAAACAAATATATACCCATTTCAATTTTTTATTTTTACCAGTGAAACCAATATAACATCTCAACATTCACAAATATACATTTCTGACATTCAAAAACAAAACAAAAACAAATTGGTGACCAATATAGCCACCTTTCTTTGCAAGGACACTCAAAAGCCTGCCATCCATGGATTCTGTCAGTGTTTTGATCTGTTCACCATCAACATTGCGTGCAGCAGCAACCACAGCCTCCCAGACACTGTTCAGAGAGGTGTACTGTTTTCCCTCCTTGTAAATCTAACATTTGATGATGGACCACAGGTTCTCAATGGGGTTCAGATCAGGTGAACAAGGAGGCCATGTCATTAGATTTTCTTCTTTTATACCCTTTCTTGCCAGCCACGCTGTGGAGTACTTGGACGCGTGTGATGGAGCATTGTCCTGCATGAAAATCATGTTTTTCTTGAAGGATGCAGACGTCTTCCTGTACCACTGCTTGAAGAAGGTGTCTTCCAGAAACTGGCAGTAGGACTGGGAGTTGAGCTTGACTCCATCCTCAACCCGAAAAGGCCCCACAAGCTCATCTTTGATGATACCAGCCCAAACCAGTACTCCACCTCCACCTTGCTGGAGTCTGAGTCGGACTGGAGCTCTCTGCCCTTTACCAATCCAGCCACGGGCCCATCCATCTGGCCCATCAAGACTCATTCTCATTTCATCAGTCCATAAAACCTTAGAAAAATCAGTCTTGAGATATTTCTTGGCCCAGTCTTGACGTTTCAGCTTGTGTGTCTTGTTCAGTGGTGGTCATCTTTCAGCCTTTCTTACCTTGGCCATGTCTCTGAGTATTGCACACCTTGTGCTTTTGGGCACTCCAGTGATGTTGCAGCTCTGAAATATGGCCAAACTGGTGGCAAGTGGCATCTTGGCAGCTGCACGCTTGACTTTTCTCAGTTCATGGGCAGTTATTTTACGCCTTGGTTTTTCCACACGCTTCTTGCGACCCTGTTGACTATTTTGAATGAAACGCTTGATTGTTCGATGATCACGCTTCAGAAGCTTTGCAATTTTAAGAGTGCTGCATCCCTCTGCAAGATATCTCACTATTTTTGACTTTTCTGAGCCTGTCAAGTCCTTCTTTTGACCCATTTTGCCAAAATAAAGGAAGTTGCCTAATAATTATGCACACCTGATATAGGGTGTTGATGTCATTAGACCACACCCCTTCTCATTACAGAGATGCACATCACCTAATATGCTTAATTGGTAGTAGGCTTTCGAGCCTATACAGCTTGGAGTAAGACAACATGCATAAAGAGGATGATGTGGTCAAAATACTCATTTGCCTAATAATTCTGCACTCACTGTAGAGGTACATTTTAATGTTGTTTAAAATTGTATTCTCCATCTGAATCATGAAAGAAACATTTTGTGTTACATGTTACCTTTAAGCACAATTGATAATAGAATTCTGTATTTAAAGGGACACTGAACCCAAATTTTTTCTTTTGTGATTCAGATAGAGCATGCAATTTTAAGCAACTTTCTAATTTACTCCAAATATCACATTTTCTTCATTCTCTTGGTATCTTTATTTTAAAAGCAAGAATGTAAGTTTAGATGCCGGCCCATTTTTGGTGAACAATCTGAGTTGTTGTTGCTGATTGGTGGATAAATTCGCCCACTAATAAACAAGTGCTGTCCAGGGTCTGAACCAAAAATTGGCTGGCTCCTTAGCTTAGATGCCTTCTTTTTCAAAAAAAGATAGCAAGAGAACAAAGAAAATTTATAATAGGAGTAAATTAGAAAGTTGCTTAAAATTGCATGCTCTATCTGGATCACGAAAGAAAAAAATTTGGTTTCAGTGTCCCTTTAAATCTTTTAAATGTTATCCTTAATCAAAATAGTGAAAGAAATCCTATGTGTTACATGTACCTTTAAAGGGATTTTCCCGTTGAAATTGAAAACCATATGGATGTATTTCAGGTTTGAATAGAAACATTTTTGTAATATACATATATTATCAAAAATTATTTTAATAAAAAATATAACTGAAAAGTGTATTTAAGTATGCACCGTGCACCAGCATTTTAAACACAGCACTTGCTCAGAGAGCCTAAGGTGCTTGTACCATCTGGTAATGACCAAATTTGTTAATTGCTCACATGATACAAGCCCCACTGTAGCTCTGAGCAGCTGCAATATTTAAAATGCTGGTGCACTGAGAATATCTTGCTATGCTTCACATGCATGTTGTTTGGCCAACACCTGCTTCAGGGGTGCTGCACATTATATCAGGCTGTGTTGCCGCTGAGGAGAAGCTGTGGCTGGACTCGGTCACTATCATTACCGGCTCAACTATTGCAGGTAATGCCTGTGTGGCAGCAGAAGCAGCAGCAGCACTAGTAGATGCTGTAATACATATATGTTTAAAAGAGAAAAAGTAATGTAACAATATAATAATGTAATAAAAAACAAATTACACTTCAAAACATCTGCGTCATGATTAACACATGTAATATACAATTAATACCTGCCAACGCATCGGAATTGTGTTCCAAATCATCCAGATCCTGTGTAAGATTGTCCCCCAACCTCTCTATCAGCATATTTTCATAGGAGGAAAGCTTGGCGACATATTCAGTGCCACCGCCTGTACCACGTGAAGACTTCTTCTCCTTGGCCAACTTTGACTTCAAAATCCGGAGCAGTGCAGTTTCCAAAGAACTGTTGTTAGGTGGATAGCAGTCTCTGCTAGTTTAGCAGCAGCAGCACTTAGGTCACAAGTGCATATGGACATCAAACACAGTGCAACAAATGCTTCAGAAATGATCAGGAGTACAGCAGCAATGAAACAGATTCAAAAGGGTTTAATACAGCATAAAAGCATATAAAACATATATAAAAATATATAAAAAAACAAGTGAGTGAGATACCTGCTACGTATACATCTCTTCTTCAAATTTTATACTCATTGATCTGCACTATGTGCCTCCCTCTGTCTTCTCTGTTATAGATTGCCATCTTGTGTCAGGGCACGACGCACCAGAGGAGCAGCCTGGAAAATATTGTGTGGACATTGCTACATATCCGTTATATGTGGTATATGCTCTAAGCTAACTCTGATTCATTTTCAATTGCCATTTATCTGTTATTTGTGGTTTATGCTCTGATTTAATTTGATTTTTGACTAATTATTGTGGGGACATTGCCACATATCTGTAACACTCATTTGTGTTTGCCTTACTTTGTGTGGACTCCCATTTTACAATTGCCATCTATCTGTTATTTGTGGTTTATGTTCTGATTTAATTTGATTTTTTATTGCGGGGACACTGCCACATATCCGTAACACTCATTTTTTATTTTTTTATTTATTTTTATTTCACTTGTTATTCACTTTAGAGATCTGAACCTTTTTTCTCTTTACATTTTCACAGCATACTTTTATAGCACATATTTTTTTTTATTAACCTTTTTTATTAACTAGTGTTGCTATATTTTTACATTAATATCACTAATTTAATTTATTTTTTAGAATTCTTGGCGCCTCTTGTAGGTTATCTATCTGCACTTCTGTTGCAGATAGTATATCTGTTCAATTGTCAGCAATTTGTTGCCTGATTTCATTCTTCCTGTACAAAGTGGTCTTCTGGGTTTTAGCACTATACAAAAAATCATAATGCTGCAGAACCAGAGTTACAAGAATCTGGTTCTGCTGAAAATTAAATAGGATATTGCGGACAGATTTCGTCTTACCAGACTCAGAAGATGCCATAATATATATGTATATATTTTAAGATAATCGAAAAATTTCACGCTGCAACCTTTTATTAGACGCACAATCAAATCTCCTAAACAATACACAACCTAGTGCATTTTTAATCAATTTTTATTGGCAAATGATCAATCACGTGATCATTTAAATCAGCCAATCAGAATGTCATATTAGTATTTTAAACAATCACCATTCATATTACTCTATACTTGGAGAGTTGAAGAGGCAGATATAAATTCAGCAAATAATTTGTGCATTATGGTGATGCTTAGAATATTGTCAGAAATAAGCATGCACTTTTTTATTGTATAATCTTAATTAATGTAATGGAAGTATTTTAATCAATCCTTTATACTTGGAGTTTTATTGACTAAGGTATGATTTAAAATCAAATCAAAAATTAAAATAGTTCAGAAGAAATATTGATTGCAATCATGGTGTGTCCATCTCCATTCCATTGACGCTTTGATAAATCGGGGCCCTAAAGTATATCCTATTCATAAGCCCGTCATTGGTGACGCATATAATATTAAATATTCAAATAAATGTAATAGAAAAATTAACCACAACCTCGTGTTTTTTCATCAACTTTTTACTGTTATATATTCAATCACGTTATCAATCCAATAAGCCGACATTGATTTAATATACGTATTTAAATCAATATACATTCAATTTGATTTATACTTGGATCATTAGTGACGCAGAACTAATTCCTATATTCTTACAGGATATACTTGTCACGTCAGTCATTGGTGATGCATGTAATATAATATGATTAATGATTCACAGTTAGGATTACATAAAATGGTCATGAACACATGATGAATATAATATGACAATTAAAGAGTAATAAACTTTTTCTACTGCCAATAACCAATCAGATTGCTCTATACTTGGGGTAGTTATGTCACACTTGATAATTATTTTAGACTGCTTTAGATTTTCTATTATGTGTTGTCCATCTTTATTTACCGATAGGGAATTGGTGTGTCTGGTATATGGGATGAACCAGTACTTACCCAGGAGGATTGGAGGCATCAGTGGAATGGCCCAGGAGGATAGGGACCACATAATATATGAAATGATGTGCTGGATGAGGCACATATCCGGTTTAGTAACCTGAGGAGGAGAGAGAAGAAGCGCTATAAAGCAATAAGGTCACTTATTAGGAGATATGTTTACTTTATTATAGTGTGTATTATTTGTACAAATTATGTATTATGTGTTAATTTGTTATTAGTGACAAACATGCAAAAAAAATGCCTTAAGATTTAATATTTTGTGAAGTATAAATTATTCAACATTTGTTAATTGATTAACTACTAAAATTGAGAGTTGAACCTATTTAAACTGAAGAAAATGAAAACCAAAATATATATAGAGTATATATATCTATATATATATACTTATACATTTATAGATATACATATATATATATATATATATATATATATATATATATATATAGAGAGAGAGAGAGAGAGAGAGAGAGAGAAAATAACTCATTGTATAAACCATTTACAAATCTAAACAAGTCAGAAGACTTGATTTAAACCCAGAAACTCTCTGACTACACTGTTTCCAATGCAGCAAAGGAATCTGGGTAAGATATGCAAATGAGGTTCACAATGACTCACGTTTTTAATTTTAGCCTGCTTTTTAAGACAGACTTCCCTTTATGCCATAGCACTGCTGCATTACACAGTTTAATGCTTCGCATGTCCTGGGATTGGTCTAAATCACTGTACTAACCCTAGCTAAGCATTAAAGCTGTGTAATGCAGCAGTGCTATGGCATAAAGGGAAGTCTGTCTTAAAAAGCAGGCTAAAAGTAAAAATGTGAGTCATTGTGAACCTCATTTGCATATCTTACCCAGATTCCTTTGCTGCATTGGAAACAGTGTAGTCAGAGAGTTTCTGGGTTTAAATCAAGTCTTCTGGCTTGTTTAGATTTGTAAATGGTTTACACAATGAGTTATTTTCTCTATATTTTGTATTTAGTGGAGGATTTTAAACTCACTTTTTGCCTCCCCATAATTTTAATTGTTGTTGAATTTCCCCCAGAAATGAACTTTTCCAAGTAGTGATTTAACCTACTCCCAGCTGATGAGTGGCAATAACTACAAAACAGCTGTCCTGGGATTGGTCTAAATCACTGTACTAACCCTAGCTAAGGATTAAAGCTGTGTAATGCAGCAGTGCTATGGCATAAAGGGAAATCAGTCTTAAAAAGCAGGCTAAAAGTAAAAAGGTGAGTCATTGTGAACCTCATTTGCATATCTTACCCAGGATCCTTTGCTGCATTGGAAACAGTGTAGTCAGAGAGTTTCTGGGTTTAAATCAAGTCTTCTGACTTGTTTAGATTTGTAAATGGATTACACAATGAGTTATTTTCTCTATATTTTGTATTTAGTGGAGGATTTTAAACTCACTTTTCGCCTCCCCATAATTTTAATTGTTGTTGAATTTCCCCCAGAAATGAACTTTTCCAAGCAGTGATTTAACCTACTCCCAGCTGATGAGTGGCAATAAACACGAAACAGCTGTCCTGGGATTGGTCTAAATCACTCTACTAACCCTAGCTAAGCATTAAAGCTGTGTAATGCAGCAGTGCTATGGCATAAAGGGAAGTCTGTCTTAAAAAGCAGGCTAAAAGTAAAAAGGTGAGTCATTGTGAACCTCATTTGCATATCTTACCCAGGATCCTTTGCTGCATTGGCATTGGAAACAGTGTAGTCAGAGAGTTTCTGGGTTTAAATCAAGTCTTCTGACTTGTTTAGATTTGTAAATGGTTTACACAATGAGTTATTTTCTCTATATTTTGTATTTAGTGGAGGATTTTAAACTCACTTTTTGCCTCCCCATAATTTTAATTGTTGTTGAATTTCCCCCAGAAATGAACTTTTCCAAGCAGTGATTTAACCTACTCCCAGCTGATGAGTGGCAATAACCACGAAACAGCTGTCCTGGGATTGGTCTAAATCACTGTACTAACCTGGAACTTCTCTGGTGCCCGTGGGTACTAGTGTTAATTGTATGAAAAAAGAGAAAAAGAAGTGTTTACCCTTAATACAGCACTAACTCTTAAGCCTAAATCAAAAGCAACTCTATGGGTGGGTGGGTGGATGGGGTGGATCCATGGGTGGCACAAAACAGCAGTCAAAAGGTTGTTGGCATATATTTATTATGTTAAACTAGATCTGTTATGGTAGTAATATCCAACATATGAATGATCGGTAGTGCCAAACTTGGCACACAAAATATATTTACAAAGTGAGACACCCAAAGATAAAATTCTAACGTAACTGATTCTCTATTGCAACAAAATGTCCAAAAGCAGAAAATTCATGTAGCAAAAAACTTGGTTTCTTTGCATGTAAATTTAAAGATATTCAAGGTCTGTACTTGTAAATTCAGCAGTCTTTGTAGTGCTTAAGTGTTAGATAGTCAGTTGTTAGTCAAGCAGGTTAAAGCAGCTGACACACATAGAAAGCTGAAGCATATAACATTAAGGTCAGCGTAGTTAGCAGGTTTTGTGCTCCACAGTGTTAACAGAGAATACAGTTATTAATGGTTCATTGGTACCTCCCCTTATGATCTCAAAAACATTAAGCGACGACCAGATTTAGGGAATTCAATCCCCAGCTCACCCATCTGTGTAGCAATCCGGATTGTTCTGAGTACATCGCTTCTTCCGTTGCAGAGGTGGTTATCACTGACTTACTTGGCTTAATCGGACAGACTATCGGTACCTTATCAGTGGGTGGGGGCTGGTTCCACTCGGTGGGTTAACCATCAGGCTATAGGAATATGACACTGTATCCAGGAAAGAGATTCCATCCAGGGGGAAAACCAAATCGAACCAAACAGAACGCCACAATCACGGAGCTCCTGTGGGCGTGGTCAATTATCTCTCGCTACACCTGTTTCACCCATTCAGTATTCCTATTGGGCTTCATCAGGCATGTCCTGCTGAATTTATAAGTACAGGCCTTAAATATCTTTAAATTTGCATGCGAAGAAACCAAGTTTTTTGCTACATAAATTTTCTGCTTTTGGACATTTTGTTGCAATAGAGAATCAGTTACGTTAGAATTTTATCTTTTGGGTGTCTCACTATGTAAATATATTTTGTGTGCAAAGTTTGGCACTACCGATCATTGATATGTTGGATATTACTACCATAACAGATCTAGTTTAACATAATAAATATATGCCAACAACTTTTTGACTGCTGTTTTGGGCCTCCCACGGATCCACCCACCCCCCATAGAGTTGCTTTTGATTTAGGCTGTATTAAGGGTAAACACTTCTTTTTCTCTTATATATATATTCTTTATTTTTTTATTTAATATGTCTATGCTTAAAGGGACAGGAAACACCAAAATCTTTTTTTTTTAGGAATTGGATAGAACATACATTTTTATATGACTTTCCAATTTCCTTCCATTGTAAACTTTGTGTTTTTGACTTGCTATCCTTTGCAGAAAGAACAACACTTCACTACTGTTACCAAAATGAACACATCTAGTCAGTCAATAACAAAAGAGAAATGTGTGCAGGCAACAATCTGCATCAGCTCCACTAGTGTAGTATATGTGTGTATTCATTTTCAAAAAGGGATACCAAAAGAAGAAACACAATTGAAAAGAGAAGTGATTTTAAAAGTGTCTTAAAATTACATGCTCTATCTGAATCATGCACGTTTAATTTTGACTTTCCTATCCCTTTAACTGCATGTATATATACACACACACACATATATATATATATATATATATATATATATATATATAGTTTTTGGATCCAAGCACTCACTGTAGGTGTGTGTTGCCTGGGTGCACTCTATGGTAGATAGGCAGAAACTTTCATGAAAAGAAGAGGCACTCACAAGACTTAATTAACACAAAATGTATAAATAGTTCATCAATTCAGTCAGTAAACGTTTCGGTCCTCACAGGGACCTTTATCAAGACTGTTTCTTGTAAGTGAATCGCAGGAACACAGTGTTATCATCAAGATGATTATCCAGCATATAGGTTTCAGTAGGTGAAACCTATTTGCTGGATAATCGTCTTGATGATACTTCATTTATATATGGCATTAAATGATGCAAAATGTAGCAAAATGGCTTTCTCTTGATATGAGTATAGCTGTAAGTATTGAGAATTACACTGAATTCAGTTGTATCACACAGTTTGTATAATGTGCAGTATACTCACTCCGAGTAATACGGAATCCGGCTCCTCACAAAGGTTGTAGAGAGAATAAATTCCAAAAGGCAGCAAGCAAATATTTGTTATCAAAAACAAACATTTATTAAAAACATGTCAATTTAGACAAATAAAAGCTCTTATCATTTGGCTCTACGCATTACATTCGTCTTTTTCAAGAGCAGTAAAAAGTAGAAGTGCTGCCCTTGGATTATACAGGTGCTTTTTATATAGGTAATCAAGGTTCCTGTTCCGGTATTACCCGGAATAGGACTCATTCGCAAAAGTGTTCTAGTTAAATTTCTCTATATTTCAGTCAATCGGATAAATATAAAAGATTTGCTTACTTATTCTTAATATAAACGTCAGATTTAAGTAAAATGGAAGTTCCCTTTCGAGTCCCGATCATTCATATGTTCCTTTCAGGTCCGTTGAAGGTTTGCGGTCACGTGTTATAGGTGGGCCAATCATATAGCGAGCGCTGTTCCCATATTTTACTTGCTGTTCAATGTGTCCGATATGGTTTAGTTATAGTTCAGCAATGTTCATTTCCTCTTTGATTTATCTGAGAATATGAAATAAAAGTGCAGATCACCTGAAGTCATATTATATCATATTATACATAAAGAAACAAAACCAAAAGAAAGGAAACAGAAAAAAACAGATAAAAACAGATAAAAGGCATTTATTCAAATCAATTCATAAAATCAATTATAAGTACATATTGTGCTGATAGTGCCTAAAAATATTGTAAGTTTAAATTTGATGTATTAAAATATTTTAGTGAACATACTTATAAATTTAAATTTTAATACTAAATATTTAATTTTTAATATTTAATTTCTGAAAATTAGTGAGTGATTTTAATTATATTCTATTAAACATGAATAAACTGATTTTAGTGTTTATTTTAATATAAAGGATTAATTAGTGTTTTTTTAATAATTTTCTGGAATATATGCTGCCACTCTAATGTCTTTATTTAGTCCATAATGTCCATATGTTTTTAATGTATGTATTCACCATAATTCTCTTTTATCTAATTCTTTTTCCATCTCTCCCCCTCTCCAGTGTAGAGATACTTTTTTGATACCAATCCAGAATATGTGATTTTTATCATAGATGGGACAGTTATTATAATGTAAAGGGACACCATGGTCATCTTTTTCTTTTCCAATTTTATTTAAATGTTCTAATATTCTTGATTTTACAAATCTTGGGGTTTGACCCAAATATTGAATTTTACAGTTGCATTGTAATAAATAAATTACATTTTTTGTTTTACAACTAATGAAGTCTTTTATTGTATATGTCTTTCCTGTTATAGTGGAAGTGAATGTCTTGTAAGTTTTCTTAGTATGGTTACACGCTTTACAGTGTCCACAAGTGTAAAACCCTGTCAGGTTGGCAATCTGGATGGGTTTAGGAGGATTCATTCCTTTAATAAGAGATGGTGCCAATCTTTGTTTAAAGTTAGTGCCTTTCCTAAACGTTATAACTGGTTTGTTGGGAATAATGTTATTTAAATATTTATCATTTTTAAGGATGTTCCAATGTTGATTTATAATATGTTTAATCTTCTTATGACCACAATTAAAGGTTGTAATAAATCTTGGAAAATTTTGACTTAGGGGATCATCTTGTTTTTTATTAATGAATTTCTACCCCTATTTCCAGCTTCAATTCTTTCTTGTTCTAAAGTGTTACTGTCATATCCTTTTGTTCAAACCTTTCTTTAATTATTCTAGATTGTGTGTTGAAATCTTCTATAGAGTCACAATTTCTCCTTATACCGAGAAATTGACCTTTTGGAATGGCTTTCAACCATGTTGGATGATGTTCACTGTCTTTCCTAATATAGGTATTCATGTCACAATTTTTGAAAAAGGTTTTTGTATGAATGTTGCCAGCTGTTACAAAAATTGTGAAATCCAAAAATGTAATTTCAGTTTTATTCATTTCAGGTGTTAATACTACATTCATGTTATTGTTATTCAAATGAGAAATAAAAGTATTTAAATAATCTTCACTGTCATTCCAAATACATAGAATATCATCTATGTATCTTCGCCAGGACACCAGGCTCGTCTCCAATTGCGTTACAGGACCATACATAAGTATGTTTGAAGTGGTCCATGTAAATATTCGCATAGCTTGGCGCGAACCTGGTGCCCATGGCGGTACCGCATATTTGGAGATATTGATTATTATTAAACAAAAAAAAGTTATGTTTAAGTATAAATTCTATTGATACAATAATGAATTCTAATAGTGAAGTTGATAGATCTTCATCTTGTTCAAGTTTCCATTTTATAGCGTCTATGCCCTTTTGATGATCAATGATGGAATAAAATGATGTGACATCCATTGTGAGCCAAGAATAACTTGGCTCCCATTTGATGTCTTTTAGTGTATTAAGTACATTTTTGGTATCCCTAAGGTAAGACTTAGCTGTCTGTGCATAAGGTTGTAGTAGATGATCTATAAATGCTGATAAATTACATTAAAATCTAGCAGAAAAAATTACATTCCAAGTGAGGAGGACAAATATATACTAAAATAGTAATTTATAATTGTTCTCTCTAAATACTGTGCTTTGGTATACAGACATAGATACAATTAGAATGTATGTTTGTGTGTAGAAAGTAAAAAGATAAGGTTGTCTGTTCTCCCTATAACTTCAGCCCATTTTAATGGGTTATAGTTTCAAAGAGCAAAACAGCTATTTCATATACAAAAAAATAAACCTAAATGAACAATTTCCTATACATTTTTTACTCTGCAACTAGTATAGCAAGTCTAAAAGTACAATAGGGGGTGCTATAAAACCCCCAAATTAAGGTTATAATGGTATGTATATAACTTAAAATATAATAAACAAAAAGGTAAAAAATGCACTTTAGTGTGTGAGGGTAGTTATGTACCAATAAACCCTCTACACACTAAATTTCAAAATGTCATGCACAGTCCCAACAAAAAGGGTGATAGTGTCACAGTGAATAAAGTCCCACAATCTTCTTATACACTCAGGCTGCCATTTTCTTATGTCCAATCATAATTCTCTGCAATAATCCAAAAACAAAGAGATGCCCATATATGTATTACGGCTTGTTATGCCTGATGAAATGGCGGAGTGTATCGCTAAGAAAGGCATTGCATGCAACGGGGACATATATGTATATGTATCCCTGTCAGGACTTGTTTTTAGTGTTTTAATTGTGATTACTTTTTATTGAATAAATGTTTTCTTACTGAACACAACTAGTGCTGAGTATTTGGAACACTGCTGCCGCTCGGATCGTTGGAGGAACTGGGAGTCAGCAAGCTGATATGCTGTGAATTGTCAGCACGCTCCTACTAGCACATGAGAGTGCTATTACCAAATGTGAGTACCCTTGAACCTTGCATCAAGATTCTGTGATTGTCTGTGATAGATACACACATGGGCGCCTCTTTGTTTTTCGTTTATATTATAGCAAGTCATTGGAAACATACACATACACAGCTTGATAAAAAGGCAGTGTAGGGCACAATTGGGCCTGGAGCAAGCTAAGGGTTAAGGCCGTAGGGAGAGAGGAGAAGAGGGCTGGCTAGGGAGGTTAGTGGCAACAATGTTGCATGCAGGGGAGGAGCCCACTACTCACCTTAAAAGTGGCGATTTTCAGCTTCCTGGCCCTCTTCTTCCTGGAATCCGGTGCAGGCGAGTTCTTTCTATTATTATTGTTCAAGGTAATTCTCAATTTCTGTGAACAATGCAGTGATCCAGAAGTTCCAAACTCCCTCCACAGCGTTTCCACAAGTTGGTGTTCAAGAAGCCTGGATCTGACAGACAGAAAAAAACAGATAAGTGCACTAGATAGTATTGAGGAGCTTGATGATATTATACCACCTACACAGTACACTCAAGAGGCTAGGCCTAGTGCTACCAAAACACAGATCAGTCACACAGTTAGCAGGATTGATATACATGCAACTAGTGATGGAGATAATTCAGCCTATGCATCAGTTGCAATGGCTAGGCCTGATGAAACATAGACCTGTCTCCAATCTCAAGGCCAATTGCCTTTAGAGCAAATAGATGGCCATGAGGGTAATTTGAGGGTAGAATTAGTTGCTCCGGTTGTTAGGCCTCAAGCCTTAGGCAAATGTTTTTTTACTGAACACAACTAGTGCTGAGTATTTGGAACACTGCTGCCGCTCGGATCGTTGGAGGAACTGGGAGTCAGCAAGCTGATATGCTGTGAATTGTCAGCACGCTCCTACTAGCACATGAGAGTGCTATTACCAAATGTGAGTACCCTTGAACCTTGCATCAAGATTCTGTGATTGTCTGTGATAGATACACACATGGGCGCCTCTTTGTTTTTTGTTTATATTATAGCAAGTCATTGGAAACATACACATACACAGCTTGATAAAAGGAACCCTAAGCATTTAGCAAATAAACTATTAAACACAGTAATTTTAGATTTCTAATTGAATCAGATGTTTACACTACAAGCTGCTTTAAGATAATGGTAATTTAAGTATTCATAGTGGCGTGTGGGGGTTAGACCCTAGGATGCTTGCAAACATATATTAAAGTGATGGTAAACTTTAGCTATTCAAATGCCATATATGTAATCTTTTTTTTTTTTTAAATCTATCTGTGAAAAGGGTTAAATCCATGCATACAGTTATGCCTCTATTATAATGTTATGCCGGCCCACTTGAAAGAACTCTTTTTTTATGACAATTCTAATGAACAGCCAATCAGTGTCATATTGAAATCCAGCCCTTTGAAAGCCCCTAGGAAGACTATGTAGAGAGTGGGTGGGACAGCTCTCTATGTCACAGCCCAGCCAAAAGAGGAAATGAAGGGGGGGGTGGCGGAACAGAAGATACCAAGAAGAATTATAAATATTTTACTATAAAATATATATAAACTTTTTTTTTAGATAATAATTATGCTGTTTTGCTTGTAAACTAATATATTTTTTCATTGCAACATTCTTAATGTCTGAAATTTACCATCACTTAACCAAACAAATGCAGTAATTTACAGATGTTTAAGACCATTAACCTTAAATATAACAGCTAACACCAATCATAACTTTACACTTCTAAATAACCCTTATCCTTACTTTTGACCACTAGCCATAATTCCTAAACATAACCCTAATTGTAAAATTTTGGCAAACATGACAAAAAATATTAAAAAGTTAAAGAAAAAATAATAATTGTGCTTTAATAAACAAAATAAACATCAGATGATATTTAAAATTTTCCAGACACAAATCACCATTCTGCACGTCATAATACAGCCCCCCAAATTCATTATTAATCTAATTTGCTAAAAAAAAATATTCAAGAGTTGCCAGATATAAAATTGCCTTCACTTTAGGCTGAATGCTTTAGCCATTATTTCTGGGGTAAGTGAGCAGAAACATAGACGGCTCCATTCTGAAAATCGAGTATGCAGCATTTTGCCTTCAGCAAAATGGAAATGATTTCTTTGCATGATGAATCATTTCAATAGCATCAGTCCTGGAAATTCAGCATCCAGCTCCAGTGATTAACTGGTAAGTTTATTTCAGAAGCATTGATAATAAAAAGAGGGGGGGGGGGGGGGGGTGAGCCTCCATAGACCCTACTGCTTTATCCTACTATTCATCAACACTTAATCTAATTATGAAATTAACAATGGTAGCAAAACCAAAA
Organism: Bombina bombina; assembly: GCF_027579735.1. Classification (NCBI taxonomy): domain Eukaryota; kingdom Metazoa; phylum Chordata; class Amphibia; order Anura; family Bombinatoridae; genus Bombina; species Bombina bombina. The sequence goes on along the minus strand of NC_069499.1, from coordinate 968,422,222 downwards.
AGGACCTAATATAACTGTATCTCTGTCACCTTACTACACAACTTGCTTTTGCAATATCAACATGATATTGACAGCATTCAAAACAGCAACAAGTTAATGTTGTTGGACCAGACTGGAAATTCAGACTCCAACAAAACGCAATGTTCTGACTAGTAATCCCTAGGCAATGAAAATGTTATAGATCGAGTTCAGGAGAATAAAGGTGGCCTTGCAATGGCTACATGAAGTGACAGTTCTAGGGATGCAAAAGGTGCTAGGTACTTTTAATCACTATTGTAACAAACCCAACTCTTAAATATGTCAACAACCATAAATTCAGAAGTTAGTCCCATTTTTACATGTCCATTGGTCTGGAAGGACAAGGAGAGAAGTAAAGGGAGATAAAGGTTAATTTAAATAATGGAAGCAGGGAGGGGGACGAATTATTAAGCACCATATGCTGCCTAATACATCTGTTTCTGCACAAGCCTTCATGCTTGCCGGAAACAGCAGTTAAGAAGCAGCGGTCTTAAGACTGCGGCAGACAATCAACCCGATCAGATACGATTGGGTTGATTGACACTCTCTGCTAGTGGCCGATTGGCCGCAAATCTGCTGGAGGCAGCATTGAACAAGTAGTTCACCAGAACTGCTTGTGCAATGCCTAATGCCGACAACATATGCTGTCAGCATTCAGCGATGTCTGTCGGACATGATATGGTGAGCGGATCATGTCGGACAGACATATGATAAATCGGCCCCATAGTGTAAGAAAATGATGATCTAACCACCTGTACACCCTCCAGCTTTGATAACTTTATGGTATCCTTTGTTAATATCCCCTGGCCACGTGTCTGCTATGTATCTGCATATATATTTACATTTCAGTAGAGCAAAGAGGGGACAGAATCTGCACCGATGCCTGTTGATGATGATGATGAGCCGTCTATTAAAGTAAGCAGTTTTTCTGGCTACCTAGCTTAATGCGTAATGCCACATCCTCAGTCTGCTTTATGCATTTGATAGCATTCCAGCAACCATCAGCTACATGTACCAGAATAGTGTGGTGTGCAGGAGATGGAATAACACTATGTAAATGGCTGCATTTATTAAACGTTGAGCAGACATCACTGCGAGCGGACAGTTTACGCTGTCTGCATTTAACATTGCACAAGCATTGCACCCGCAATGATTGTGCAATGCCGCCTCCTGCTCAATGGGGCAAATCGGCTTCTAACAGAGGCTGTCAATCAGATTAGGTCAGGATAATTTCAATCCGCTACCTTTTAGGTGGCGGACAGGTTAATGAGCAGTAGTCTTAAGTGCCCCCGAAGAAGTAATCGCTGCTTGGTAAATGGAGCTCTCATTGAAATCAGTGGAAACCAATAAATGATCATTTGCACCAATTTTACACTGCAGAAATTATCATTTTACCCAGGGCAAACTTTTCCAAAGTTTATGTTTCGCTAAAGAAGACAGTAAGGAACAAAGATGGGGTAAGATACTGTGGAAAAATATTGTGGTTTTTGGACTGATCCCTCTGTACAATGTTTAAAGGGACACTAAACTCAATTTTTTTCTTTCCTGATTCAGATAGTGCATGCAATTTTAAACAACTTTCTAATTTACTCCTATTATCATCTTTTCTTCATTCTCTTGCTATCTCTATATAAAAAGCAGGAATGTTAAGCATGGTGGGTATACTTGGCAAGCTTGTGCAATTACTTTTCTAACTTTTAATATTTTAAAACAATGTCTCATTTGTTGAAAAAAACACATTTTTTTGATATGGCAAGATTTTCCTCTGAGAGCAGGACAGTGCTGAGAATGATTTTCTATAAGAAGAAAATGGCCTCAACTGATATCACCTTCTTTAATGGTATTTTAACAGTTCTCATACTGTAAATTGTGGAACCGCTAAGTTACAAGGTTTAAAATATCACCCGTACTTTACTGTACAAAAAAGGTTTATCTTTGCTGAATAGGATTCTTATTGCTATTAGAAGATGGCAACACAATAAGCACAACTTTGTTTTTGTTTTTTAATAAAGTCCGTACAAAAAGATTGCTCTCCAAGAAGACAGAAAGCAAAACAGTTACCACGACAATGCGAGAAATCCCATTTAAAAAGACAAAAGTACTGTTAGATACAATACAAAAATCCCATGCAATTTCTAACAATTTCTATATGAAATGTTATCCAAATATCTACTAAATTCTGTATTAATTTGCATACTAACACATAGCCTGTGGCTGATCTGATAAAACATTATATGTACATTGTGGCTATTTAAAGGTTTGATGACCTTATGTGGCCCCTTGATGCTTTTCATTTTGTTTACAATGTTGGTGTCTGAACTTGCCTTTTTAGCACTTTCACAGGCATTGCAGGGCTTCTTATGAAATATCAAAAACTTCTGAATCTACTGCTCCCATTTTCTACACTAACTGCTCTCCCATATGACATCCATGCAGTGAACAGCAAATGTTGAAGAAGGACTTTGTTTCTGGATCAACTCAATGCATTTTGGGGTCTTAGTGCATTTGTAATGCTTGGGTAGTAGAGATGTCGCGAACATAAAATTTTCAGTTCGCGAACGCCGAACGCGAATTTCCGCAAATGTTCGCGAATGGGCGAACCGGGCGAACCGCCTAGACTTCAATAGGCAGGCGAATTTTAAAACCCACAGGGACTCTTTCTGGCCACAATAGTGATGGAAAAGTTGTTTCAAGGGGACTAACACCTGGACTGTGGCATGCTGGAGGGGGATCCATGGCAAAACTCCCATGGAAAATTACATAGTTGATGCAGAGTCTGGTTTTAATCCATAAAGGGCATAAATCACCTAACATTCCTAAATTGTTTGGAATAACGTGCTTTAAAACATCAGGTATGATGTTGTATCGATCAGGTAGTGTAAGGGTTACGCCCACTTCACAGTGCCAGACCAAACTCCCCGTTTAACGCACCGCAAACAACCGCAAACAGTCCATTTGCACAACCGCAAACTCCCCATTTGCACAAGGTTGGATACCAAGCTAGACATGTCCCGTTCCTTGTCCTCACTGATGTCATTGAAGGTCTCTTCTTCCACCCAGCCACGTACAACACCAAGGGTCCCCGAAAGGTGACAACAAGCCCCCTGGGACGCCTGCTGTGTTTGGTCTTCCACCTCCTCAAAGCCACCTTCCTCCTCTGACTCCTCTTCTTCAGACTCCTCTCTCTGCATTGCCTCTCTTTGCATTATTATAAGGTGTTTTAAGTAGTACTATTCCTATCAGTTTAATCCCTGTTACGTCCCCTATCAGGGGAAGTGTATATGGCATCGATTTTAGGAACCGGGAGATGGAAAAAGATGCTTGGTCGGTCCTCCTACTTCAAATTTGGGGCACTGCGCATGCAATCTAATGTGCCACCAGATAGGAGTGGTGTGTTAAGTAGTACTATTCTTATCAGTTTAATCCCTGTTACGTCCCCTATCAGGGGACGTGTATATGGCATCGATTTTAGGAACCGGGAGATGGAAAAAGATGCTTTGTCGGTCCTCCTACTTCAAATTTGGGGCACTGCACGTGCAATCTAATGTGCCACCAGTTAGGAGTGGTGTGTTAAGTAGTACTATTCTTATCAGTTTAATCCCTGTTACGTCCCCTATCATGGGACGTGTATATGGCATCGATTTTAGGAACCGGGAGATGGAAAAAGATGCTTGGTCGGTCCTCCTACTTCAAATTTGGGGCACTGCGTGTGCAATCTAATGTGCCACCAGATAGGAGTGGTGTGTTAAGTAGTTCTATTCTTATCAGTTTAATCCCTGTTACGTCCCCTATCAGGGGACGTGTATATGGCATCGATTTTAGGAACCGGGAGATGAAAAAAGATGCTTGGTCGGTCCTCCTACTTCAAATTTGGGGCACTGCGCGTGCAATCTTATGTGCCACCAGATAGGAGTGGTGTGTTAAGTAGTACTATTCTTATCAGTTTAATCCCTGTTACGTCCCCTATCAGGGGACGTGTATATGGCATCAATTTTAGGAACCGGGAGATGGAAAAAGATGCTTGGTCGGACCTCCTACTTCAAATTTGGGGCACTGCGCATGCAATCTAATGTGCCACCAGATAGGAGTGGTGTGTTAAGTAGTACTATTCCTATCAGTTTAATCCCTGTTATGTGCCTTTTTTTTTGTTTGGTTTTTGAAGCCACAGTGCAGCACCAGAGGCCAGAAAAATTAGGCATGTACACATGCCTGAAAAATTAGGTATTGTTGCAGCCGCTGCTGTAGCAGAGCCAGAAAAATTGATGTTTGTTTCCCAGGCAGAAAGTGCCCTAAAACATTGCGGCTTGAACCCTAGTTGGTGGCGGATAAGTCACGCAAGTCATCCGGCATTCAGAGATAAAATACAGCAGCGTGTGGACCATTTTTAGCCCAAGGCAACTCATCTCATCAGGCCTTTTTTAGTCGAATGTATCGCCCACTGTCAGTACCTTCAGGATCCATCCCTCATTCATCTTAATAAAGGTGAGGTAATCTAGACTTTTTTGACCTAGGCGACTTCTCTTCTCAGTGACAATACCTCCTGCTGCACTGAAGGTCCTTTCTGACAGGACACTTGAAGCGGGGCAGGCCAGAAGTTCAATCGTAAATTGGGATAGCTCAGGCCACAGGTCAAGCCTGCACACCCAGTAGTCAAGGGGTTCATCGCTCCTGAGAGTGTCGATATCTGCAGTTAATGCTAGGTAGTCTGCTACCTGTCAGTCGAGTCCTTCTCTGAGGGTGGACCCCGAAGGGCTGTGGTGATGCGTAGGACTTAAAAAGCTCTGCATGTCCTCCATCAATAACACGTCTGTAAAGCGTCCTGTCCTTGCCGGCGTGGTCGTGGGAGGAGGAGGATTACTTTCACCTCTTCCCCTGTTAGATTCCCATTGTGCTGTGACATCACCCTTATACGCTGTGTAAAGCATACTTTTTAATTTATTTTGGAACTGCTGCATCCTTTCCGACTTGTGGTAATTCGGTAACATTTCAGGCACTTTCTGCTTATACCGGGGGTCTAGTAGCATTGACACCCAGTACAGGTCGTTCTCCTTCAGCCTTTTTATACGAGGGTCCCTCAACAGGCACGACAGCATGAAAGACCCCATTTGCACAAGGTTGGATGCCGAGCTACTCATGTCCCGTTCCTCGTCCTCAGTGATCTCACTGAAGGTATGTTCTTCCCCCCAGCCATGTACAACACCACGGGTACCAGATAGGTGACAACGAGCACCCTGGGATGCCTGTTGTGGTTGGTTTTCCTCCTCCTCCTCAAAGCCACATTCCTCCTCTGACTCCTCTTCCTCACAATCCTCTTCCAGCATTTCCACAGGTCCAGCAAGCGATGCTGATAAGGCTGTTTCTGGTGGTGATGGTGACCACAACTCTTCCTCTTCCTCTTCATGCTCATCTATGGCCTGATCCAGCACTCTTCGCAGGGCACGCTCCAGGAAGAAAAAAAATGGTATGATGTCGCTGATGGTGCCTTCGGTGTGACTGACTAGGTTTGTCACCTCCTCAAAAGGACGCATGAGCCTACAGACATTGCGCATGAGCGTCCAGTAACGTGGCAAAAAAATTCCCAGCTCCGCAGAGGCTGTCCTAGCACCCCGGTCATACAAATAGTCGTTAACGGCTTTTTCTTGTTGGAGCAGGCGGTCGAACATTAGGAGTGTTGAATTCCAACGTGTCAGGCTGTCGCAAATCAAGCGCCTCACTGGCATGTTGTTTCGCCGCTGGATATCTGAAAAGTGCGCCATGGCCGTGTAGGAACGCCTCAAATGGCCACACACCTTCCTGGACTGCTTCAGGACGTCCTGTAAGCCTGGGTACTTATGCACAAAGCGTTGTACGATCAGATTACACACATGTGCCATGCACGGCACATGTGTCAACTTGCCCAAATTCAATGCCGCCAACAAATTTCTTCCGTTGTCACAAACCACTTGCCGATCTCCAGTTGGTGCAGAGTCAGCTACTGATCCACCTGTGCGTTCAGGGCGGGCAGGAGTGCTGGTCCGGTGTGACTCTCTGCTTTCAGGCAAGTCAACCCCAAGACGGCGTGACACTGCCGTATCCGGGATGTGGAATAGTACCTGGGGAGCTGGGGGGTGCCGTTAATGTGGAGCAAGACGCAGCAGCAGAAGATGACTCAGCTGAGGAGGTTATGGAAGAGGATGGAGTAGGAGGAGTAGAGGAGGTGGCAGTAGGCATGCCTGCAAGTCGTGGTGGTGTCACCAACTCCTCTGCAGAGCCAGGCATTCCATTGCACTGCGGTGTCCCAATAGCTACAAATTTTTGGAACGCCTCAGACTCCACCAGCTTGTATGGTAAAGGCTGGCGGGCTAAGAGTTCAGACAAGCCAGCTGTCAGATGCCGGGCAAGGGGGTAACTTTGTGACATTGGCTTCTTACGCTCAAACATGTCCTTGACAGACACCTGACTGTGGGCAGATGAGCAGGAACTGCTCAAGGCGAGAGACGGAGTGGCGGATGGTTGAGAGGGGGCAAGGAGGACAGCAGTGGTTGACGTGGCTGAAGATGCTGGACCAGGAGGAGGATGGCGGCTTTGAGTTTGTGTGCTGCTTGTACTCATGTGTTGATCCCATAGGCGTTTGTGATGTGCGATCATGTGCCTTCGCAAAGCCGTTGTACCTAGGTGGGTGTTGGACTTCCCACAACTCAGTTTCTTTTGGCACAGGTTGCAAATGGCATCGCTGTTGTCAGAGGCAGACACACAAAAAAAATGCCACACTGCTGAGCTCTGCAATGATGGCATTCTGGTGGTGGCAACAGCATGCATTGATTGGTGTGCTGTCTGGCTGACCCCGGGTGCCGATGCATGCTGTCTGACTGTGCCACTAGCTCCTTGTGACGACCTCCCCCTGCTTCCAACTTGTCTCCTCCTCCTCTCTGTCTCCCCATCTGAACTTTCCCCCTGTTCTTCTTCTCTTCTAGCGGGCACCCACGTGACATCCACGGACGCATCGTCATCATCAACCGCTTCATTTGTATCTGACAACTCAGCAAAGGAAGCTGCAGCGGGTACAACATCATCATCATCACACCGTAAGTCCATGTGTGTAATGCTGCCTGACTGAGACATATCCCTGTTATCTACATCCTCTGGCAATAATGGTTGCACATCACTCATTTCTTCCAACTGATGTGTAAATAACTCCTCTGACAGATCAAGTGAAGCGGCTGTGGTGCTAGTGTTGGTGGTGGCGGCAGGCGGGCAAGTGGTAACTTGAGAGGTGCCCGAAGCTAAGCTGGAGGAGGATGGTGCATCAAGGTTCCGAGCAGAAGCTGTAGAAGATTGGGTGTCCTGTGTTAGCCAGTCAACTATGTCCTCAGAACTTTTCAAGTTCAGGATACGTGGCATCTGAACACTGGGCATTATTCTAGGGCCAAAGGGAATCACAGCACCACGACGGCCCCTGCGGGGTGGCCTGCCTCTACCTGTCATTTTTTTTTTCGATTAGTGGTACTATGCGTGCAAGCTACTGTGGCAACAGATATGAGTGGCACTGTGCACTGGCAGGAGTTGGCAGAGTAGACGCTGTAGGCCTGACACACACGCTTGCAGACAACTAACTGCTATTCAATCTATTACAGTCAAAATTGTATTTTTTTTTAAATGTATACTACTGTTACACCAGATATGAGTTGCACTGGTGTGACACTGTGCCCTGGCAGGCCCTGAAACGCACACCTGTAAAGGAAACTGACTGCTGTTATTTCACAGTCAAATTTCTATTTTTTTTTTTAATGTACACTACTGTTACACCAGATATGAGTTGCACTGGTGTGACACTGTGCCCTGGCAGGCCCTGAAACGCACACTCGTGAAGGTAACTGACTGCTATTATTTCACAGTCAAATGTCTAGTTTTTTTTTTAATGTACACTACTGTTACACCAGATATGAGTTGCACTGGTGTGACACTGTGCCCTGGCAGGCCCTGAAACGCACACGTGTGAAGGAAACTGACTGCTATTATTTCACAGTCAAATTTCTAGGTTTTTTTTTAATGTACACTACTGTTACAACAGATATGAGTTGCACTGGTGTGACACTGTGCCCTGGCAGGCCCTGAAACGCACACGCATGAAGGAAACTGACTGCTATTATTTCACAGTCAAATTTCTAGTTTTTTTTTAATGTACACTACTGTTACACCAGATATGAGTTGCACTGGTGTGACACTGTGCCCTGGCAGGCCCTGAAACGCACACGTGTGAAGGAAACTGACTGCTATTATTTCACAGTCAAATTTCTAGTTTTTTTTTTAATGTACACTACTGTTACAACAGATATGAGTTGCACTGGTGTGACACTGTGCCCTGGCAGGCCCTGAAATGCACACGCGTGAAGGAAACTGACTGCTATTATTTCACAGTCAAATTTCTAGTTTTTTTTTTAATGTACACTACTGTTACACCAGATATGAGTTGCACTGGTGTGACACTGTGCCCTGGCAGGTCCTGAAACGCACACGTGTGAAGGAAACTGACTGTTCATCTGGTTTGTGTAATTAATAACTCATAGTTATAGCCCTATATGTATAATCTCGCTCCTCCCAAAGAGGTGGTGCCTCAAAATCACCAGACTAAGAGGTGTGATTGAAAGCCCCTTCACTATGCTGGAGCAGTAGCTGACACTGCACAGAAGGTTAACAGTTCAAAGTAGTAATATAGCCGCACCACCAACTGTATTTAAAACATTATTTCTTTATTGTGCCAATTAAAACAGACAACGTTTCGGACCCATGTCCTTATTCATGTCTGCACAAAAGGTTATTAGGCCTAAATTACAAGTGACGTGTTATTTAGTGCTTTCCCTTGAGTGTTAATACTACCAAAAGTAAATATTTTGCACGTGCGAGTTACCACATGTATTACAAGTTGAAAGTAAAACTTCAGGACAGATATTGTGGCCACACTAACTTATTGTCATAGACTTTAATGAAGAGCACAGAAGAAAAAACCTAACACTTATTGCTCACGTACTAACCCAACAGGAGTTATTAATATTTAGCATTACAATGTTCTTCACATGCAGGACAATGTTATTTTTATCTTAAATAAATATTTCAGTATATATATATATATATATATATATATATATATTAATAATTGTAGAATAGGGAGAAAAAGGTTTATATGAGACACCTTTAATTAAAACTTCAAGGTAAAATGTCTGAAAATGTAATAACCTGGACCGCGCTAGCTGGGCCAGGTCCTCGTGCAGATCCCAAAATTTTATAAAAAATTCAAATATATTTATAAGAGAAAATATATTTCACACATAGCAGAGCTATACGAGATGCTATGTTTAAAGTAGGGGATTGCAGCACTCAGAATATACTTGACTTAGATCTAATATGTAGAAAAAGGCTGAAACATTGTATCCAACAAAGAGGCTCAAACACAAAAGGCCCAATTGATATGTAACACATTTATTGCTGAATTTTAAACAACCAAAACTATAGAGATGATGCAAATGAGTTCCACACCTAAATATGCCACTGCAGTGGAAGGCCTAGCCAAATCTACACCAGTTACTACACTGGTAATAAGACTAAACTCATGTATGCATGGTACACAAACAATAACAATGACAATATAACTTAGAAGCAACAATTAAAGACAACATTAGTAATGCAGACTAAAAAGTCCCAAAGTAACAAAGTTCCATAAATGTTATCTGTTATGATGTAAATATCTTCATTCATATAGTTGCAACATTGAGCTCATTGATATAACAGTACCATGATATATGAAGCAGCTGACAAGATCGAGGTAAGAGCGTCCTCCAATGTCAGCTTACTTAAAACATGAGTGCACTTTTGAAATGACAGGCTTTATCCAGAAACGGCATTCAGGGTAAGGAAAAACAAATACAACCTCATATAGGTAAAGATGGTATCAGGCAGCAAAGTCCGGGTATCTTTAGGCACAAACTTGAGGCATGTAAATAAGCGGGCCGGGACTTTGCATCCGGCATCCAGTCTCACCCGGTATTTCTCGTCTGGTTCCTTAACACCGTGATTATACAGGTGGAACTTGAAGACTCACTCCTGGGTAGACAAACTTTTTTCGCCTCTGCCACAGTTCCTTCCGGAATCTTTCGTGTTATATTACAACACCATACCAGGTACTTCTCACAGCTGCTTGATTTCCAATTACTGTGTCGACGCGCGTTTCTCCCCACAATGCTTTGTGGTCAGGGCCTCGTCAGGACTGTCAGTCAAAGGTGATACATTCTATCCTTTAAAACCATTGCCATTGTTGCGGGAGTGGTTAAGGCGTGTGCATGCTATCCAATAGTACAGCCTGATTGATTTAACCACTATACTCACTGTTAGGTTAGTTCCCATACTTTCGTTACTAAGTACAAACAGTATTTGTTATTATTATACAGCAAACTAAAAAGATTGAAATGTATACATACAAAAAATGTGTCGCAATATCAAAAGGGCCGTAATCGAAAACACCTTGCAATTTGTTACGTAAAGTAAACTAGTTGTTTATATATAAAGTTTATGGTATTTTCAGCATTTTTGGCCCTTTTGAAATTGCGACACATTTTTTGTATGTATACATTTCAATCTTTTTAGTTTGCTGTATAATAATAACAAAAACTGTTTGTACTAAGTAACGAAAGTATGGGAACTAACCTAACAGTGACGTATAGTGGTTAAATCAATCAGGCTATACTATTGGATAGCGTGCACACGCCTTAACCACTCCCGCAACAATGGCAATGGTTTTAAAGGATAGAATGTATCACCTTTGACTGACAGTCCTGACAAGGCCCTGACCGCAAAGCATTGTGGGGCGAAACGCGCGTCGACACAGTCATTTGAAATCAAGCAGCTGTGAGAAGTACCTGGTATGGTGTTGTAATATAAAACTAAAGATTCCGGAAGGAACTGTGGCAGATGCGAAAAAAAGTTTGTCTACCCAGGAGTGAGTCTTCAAGTTCTACCTGTATAATCACGGTGTTAAGGAACCAGACGAGAAATACCGGGTGAGACTGGATGCCGGATGCAAAGTCCCAGCCCGCTTATTTACATGCCTCAAGTTTGTGCCTAAAGATACCCGGACTTTGCTGCCTGATACCATCTTTACCTATATGAGGTTGTATTTGTTTTTCCTTACCCTGAATGCCGTTTCTGGATAAAGCCTGTCATTTCAAAAGTGCACTCATGTTTTAAGTAAGCTGACATTGGAGGACGCTCTTACCTCGATCTTGTCAGCTGCTTCATATATCACGGTACTGTTATATCAATGAGCTCAATGTTGCAACTATATGAATGAAGATATTTACATCATAACAGATAACATTTATGGAACTTTGTTACTTTGGGACTTTTTAGTCTGCATTACTAATGTTGTCTTTAATTGTTGCTTCTAAGTTATATTGTCATTGTCATTGTTTGTGTACCATGCATACATGAGTTTAGTCTTATTACCAGTGTAGTAACTGGTGTAGATTTGTCTAGGCCTTCCACTGCAGTGGCATATTTAGGTGTGGAACTCATTTGCATCATCTCTATAGTTTTTGTTGTTTAAAATTCAGCAATAAATGTGTTACATATCAATTGGGCCTTTTGTGTTTGAGCCTCTTTGTTGGATACAATGTTTCAGCCTTTTTCTACATATTAGGTCTAAGTCAAGTATATTCTGAGTGCTGCAATCCCCTACTTTAAACATAGCATCTCGTATAGCTCTGCTATGTGTGAAATATATTTTCTCTTTTAAATATATTTGAATTTTTTTTATATATATATATATATATATATATATATATATATATATATATATTTGTATATAGTTATAAATTTTACATAAACATGAACAGATATATATATAGAAAAATATATTTTTTTTAAAGTTTTTTATGTGAAGAACAATGGAATGTAAAATATGTGCCACACGCTTTGAGTTGCGTGCTTTAGGTCTAACTTGGTGTCGGGTTAGAGCACATGTAGAATTTATCTTAAAGTGCATCATGTAAATATTAAGCATAAAATATTGAAACAATATCAATATTAATTATTAGAAACAGACGAAAAGAAAGTATCAGTATAGGGCTGGCTTGAGACCTGTGAGAGCTTGGCAGTATTGTATATAGTGTTTTAAATACACATATATATATATTGTGCAGCCATAAATCAACTGCACTAGTAGTTGTAAGAGTGTACCGTTATTGCCAACTAGTAAGCATGGCGTTATAACAAGGCAAGAAGGAACACAGTACTGTTAAGCAAGTCCTTCCGATATCCACCTGTGTAGTAGTTGAAACAGCAGTAACAGTATCAGAGCTGAGTGTGGTCTATGACAAATTAGTGATAATATGCAGGTTAACTATCCCATCCGGTAGTCAAGGCAAAAGAGAGTCCCGGGTAATATGTTAAGTCCTGAGGCAAGCCAGCGGCATCAATCCAAAAGTCACTAAATGTCAAAACACTGTGTGTTGTAAGGGCTGATACTGGTATATATACAGGCCTCCACTAACAGGTACTTAAGTAGATACATATGTAGGCAATCACATAAAAGTTATAGAAAGTTACTTACTGCACCGGCAAACATTCGCATCCGGAACTGAATATCCACTCCGGTATGTAGAGCTGTGGTTGTCCGGGAAAACTGTTTGCCTCCTCTGCAGTTAGTACAGCGTGGAGCTCTAATAGTACCTGTAGCAATCCAAAGGAGTGGAGCCTGTTACGTCCGATGTAACTGTCAGCGTACCACATCTGATTGAAGCGTCTCGTCACTGTGCTCTGTATGCAAGCTTCATAGGTCCCGCCTCTGAAAACACCCACTGTGGTTTGCGGCTCTCCCTTGATATAATTCAAAAGACTGAACAGCGGAGGTATAAGAGGTAGGGTGGAGTCCATGTACTCCACAGGTAATTATAAACAAACAGTCCCTCTCCGTTTTCAGAAATTGAGCCAAATAAAAATGTGAATAAATCCAGGTCTATCCATAAAGTATAAAATGCAAAAAAACTTTATTGGAAATTTTTAAAAATAGAAGGAAGGCAGACTCCAAATGTATGTAGTGAGTGGACAGCATGGAGTAAAATAAAAGTCTGACCGGTTTCGGTCAAGGGGACCGTAATCCTAGACTTAAAAACACAGACCAGGTGCAGCCTATTTAAGGCTGCAGCACAACTGTGATAGGACACTTTGCTGAATACTAATGCACCCAGTCATTTTAACCCTTGATGTACAGGTAGTTGTTTCACATAAGGACTAGAGTAATCACTTTAACTACAAACTGTAGCTAAGTGATAAGTTATTTAGCTGTGCTATCCAAAGATAGCTTAATGAGTGTAGTATACTAATGTCTAGATAATCCTATATTGGCACAACTATGTAAAATGTATTTAAAATTGTATTTATTACAATACGAAAAGACAGAAAATTAAAATCAAAGTCAAATCAATGCAAACATATAATCATTCAAATAAATATAAAGCATAACATATAAAGCATACAAACGAGACCAATGAAATGATGTTGATGAGATGATATGGTTCCAATGCAATAGATTGTGGCATATGTGGCAAGCCGTATTAGTAAAGCGGACACATGTGTTTAATAGACACAGCGATGTTAGCAAGGTTAGCGTTTTACTTTTTCCTTCCCAAAGTTGAAGAGTTGGCAAAAACCGGAAGCCAAGTGATGTTCCTCTGTGTTTGTTTGTTCCTCCAGGCGGCAGATTTCAAACGGTCCTGTGATTCCTGCAGATCCGTGTGTTCTAGGGCAGGATCAGCTAAACGCTAACCTTGCTAACATTGCTGTGTCTATTAAACACATGTGTCCGCTTTACTAATGCGGCTTGCCACATATGCCACAATCTATTGCATTGGAACCATATCATCTCATCAACATCATTTCATTGGTCTCGTTTGTATGCTTTATATGTTATGCTTTATATGTATTTGAATGATTATATGTTTGCATTGATTTGACTTGATTTTAATTTTCTGTCTTTTCGTATTGTAATAAATACAATTTTAAATACATTTTACATAGTTGTGCCAATATAGGATTATCTAGACATTAGTATACTACACTCATTAAGCTATCTTTGGATAGCGCAGCTAAATAACTTATCACTTAGCTACAGTTTGTAGTTAAAGTGATTACTCTAGTCCTAATTCGATTAAGGAGTTTGGGGATTCCTTATATTTATTTTTAGCAGCTTTGTGTAAATATTCACAGCGCAGAGGCCATTTTTTTCAATATTTTACTAGTTGTTTCACATAAACAGGGAGTACAGTCTAACAAAATGTAATACAGTTAGCAAAAGCCAAATTTGCTTGAATGGCCAATGTCATGCTTAAACTGACTAGTGATATATATACAACTACATACACCTGGAAATATATGAAAATTATAAAAAAAATTTGAATAAAGTTTTTTTGCATTTTATACTTTATGGATAGACCAGGATTTATTCACATTTTTATTTGGCTCAATTTCTGAAAACGGAGAGGGACTGTTTGTTTATAAATATTAATTATTAATTATTATTATTATAGTAACTGTAATATATATATATATATATATATATATATATATATATATATACACACATGTTTTTTTATAGTGGATGGAAACAATGCAGTTACAGGAGATGCTTTGCACAGACCATGCATATATCCACAACTTACACCATGAGGCCTATTTATCAAGTTGTCAACCGCAAGTACGCTGGAATTCCGCAGCGTAATTGTGGCGAGCTTGATTCCCCTTAGTTATCAAAGCCTACAGACGGGCAAAAGTTGAAATTTGTGACGTAACACACGATCCTCTGGTCCCAGTCCGACACAGATCGATGCTTACGTCACTACAGATGTTCCGAATGCAAAATCGGCACTATCTGACTACTTTTGCTAGTTAACAAATATCTACCAGGTACGCCCGCCACTATTCCGGCCCAGCGTACCTGATTTTCAATTCGCCGCCCTAGAGGCGGCAGATGCCATAGGAATCAATGAGAGTCTGAAAGCAGTGAAAGCTCATGTTCGCTGCTGCCCGATATCCCATTGATTCCTATGGGAGAATAAAAGTTATGTTTACACCTAACACCATAACATGTACCCTGAGTCTAAACAACCCTAATCTGCCGGCCCTACACCGCCGCCACCTACATTATACTTATTAACCCCTAATCTGTCGCCCCCTACACCACCGCCACCTACATAAAGTTATTAACTCCTATCCCGCCGCTCCCGGAGCCCACCGCAACTAAATAAATGTATTAACCCCTGAACCGCCAGCCCCCAACATCGCCATAAACTAAATTAAACTATTAACCCCTAAACCTAACAACCCGCTAACTTTATATTAAATATTAACTCATCCCTATCTTAAAATAAATTTAAACTTTTCTTTAGATTTAAATTAAACTATATTAAACTATATTAAACTAATAATTAACCTACCCTAACTGTTATACTAAAATTAAATGAAACTATATTAAACTAATAAAATTAACCTACCCTAACTGTTATACTAAAATTAAATGAAACTATATTAAACTAATAATTAACTTACCCTAACCAGCGGGTGTTAAAAAGCAGTGTTGGGACCTCTCAACGCTGCTTTTTAAGGCTAACGCAAGACTCGTAATCTAGCAGATGGTGTTTGTTATTATTTGTAACTTAGTTGTTAGTTTTTTGTAACTTTATAATTTTTTATTGTAGAATTAAATTATTTGAGTAGGGTTAGATTTTTAAATATATAATATAGTTAATTTAATTTGTAGCTTATTGTAATTTTAGTATAACAGTTAGGGTAGGTTAACTATTAATTTAATATAGTTTAATTAAATTTTAGTACAATAGTTAGGGTAGATTAATTATTAGTTTAATATAGTTTAATTAAATTTTATTATAACAGTTAGGGTAGGTTCATTAGTAGTTTAATATAGTTTAATTTAATTCTAAAGGTAAGTTTAAATTTATTATAAGATAGGGATGAGTTAATATTTAATATAAAGTTAGCGGGTTGTTAGGTTTAGGGATTAATAGGTTAATTTAGTTTATGGCGATGTGGGGGGCTGGCGGTTTAGGGGTTTATATCTTTATTTAGTTGTGGTGGGTTTGCTGGATAGGGGTTAATAACATAATGTAGGTTGCGGCAGTGTAGGGGCCAGCAGATTAGGGGTTAATAACATAATGTAGCATGTAGGTGGCGGCGGTGTAGGGGCCAGCAGATTAGGGGTTAATAACATAATGTAGGTGGCGGCAGGGTAGGGGGCGGAAGATTAGGGCTTAATAACATAATGTAGGTAGCGGTGGGCTCTGAGAGCGGCGGAATAGGAGTTAATAATTTATTAGAGTGGCGCTGGGCTCTGGGAGCAGCGGGATAGGGGTTAATAACTTTATTTATTTGCGGTGGGGTCCGGGAGTGGCGGGATAGGGGTTAAATATTTTAGTATAGTGGTGGTGTTTAGTGAGAGTATACAAATAAAGCTGTGAAAAAGCAGAATAGCAGCGAGATCGCTGACTGTTTAGTTAACAATAGTCCGCTGCTCATCGCCCCGTATTTGGTGCACGGCTTTTTGACAGCTTTTTTGTTATATATGGAGAGCGTATTCAGGTCTGCGGCCGCAATGTTAGGCGATTTCAGGCGAGCGTATTGGTGCCGTTGAATGCAGCACAGTTGACGGCTTGATAAGTAGGCCTCCATGTATTGAGCTATATTTTGCTCCTCCTGCAGGAATATTATCTATGATGCTACCGTAATTTGCTTTGTGTCATTCAAGGACTGGTACTGTTTTAAATAGATTTTGTGTGTTTTAAACTTGCCTTTTGTGTTATTTTTCAGTGACTTTTTGAACACTATCATTGCAGCGAGTTCATGGTCGATACTATGTATAAATAATAAACTAACGGCCAGATTATGAGTTTTGCGTTAGAGGCTGTGTGGTACTAACGAGCAGTTTTTTTCTCACCGCTCACTTACCTGCAGCGCTGGTATTACAGGTTTTTACAAACCCGGTGTTAAAAGGCAAGAAGTGAGCGTAGAGCAAAATTGTGCTCCTTACCTCACTCCAATACCAGCGCTGCTTAAGTCAACGGTGAGCTGGTCGTACGTGTACGTGCCATAGGAATCAATGGGGAGAGCCAGCTGAGAAAAAGTTTAACACCTGCCAAAAAGCAGCGTAAAACTCAATAACGCAGCCCCATTGATTCCTATGGGGAAACTAAAGTTATGTTTACACCTAACATGAACCCCGAGTCTAAACAACCCTAATCTGAAACTTATTAACCTCTAATCTGCCGCCCCCTACATCGTCGCCACCTACATTATATTTATTAACCCCTAATCTACCGCTCCGGACATCGCCACCACCTACATTATGCTTATTAGGCCCTATTCTGCTGCCCCCAAAATCGCCGACACCTACATTATATTTATTAACCCCTAATCTCCCTCCCCCAATGTCGCTGCAACCTAACTACACTTATTAACCCCTAATCTGCCGCCCCAACGTTGCTGCCACTATAATAAACATATTAACCCCTAAACTGCTGCACTCCTGCCTCACAAACATTATTTAAATATTATTAACCCCTAATCTGCCGTCCCTAACATTGCCGCCACCTACCTACATTTATTAACCCCTAATCTGCAGCCCCCAACGTCGCCGCCACTATACTAAATGTATTAACCCCTAAACCTAAGTCTAACCCTAACCCTAACAACCCCTAACTTAAATATAATTACAATAAATCTAAATAAAAATTAATATTGTTACCTAAATAATTCCTATTTAAAACTAAATACTTACCTGTAAAATAAACTCTAAGCTAGCTACAATATAACTAATAGTTACATTGTAGCTATCATAGGGTTTATTTTTATTTTACAGGCAAGTTTGTATTTATTTTAACTAGGTAGAATAGTTACTAAATAGTTATTAACTATTTAATAATTACCTAGCTAAAATAAATACAAAAGTACCTGTAAAATAAAACCTAGCTTAAGATACACTAACACCTAACACTACACTACTATTAAATAACTTACCTAAATTAAATACAATTAAATAAATTACATACAATTAGCTAAAGCACAAAAAAACCCACTAAATTGCACAAATAATAAACAAATTACAAGATATTTAAACTAATTACACCTAATCTAATAGCACTATCAAAATAAAAAATAAAAAACCCAAAATAAAAAAAAACCCTAGCCTAAACTAAACTATCAATAGCCCTTAAAAGGGCCTTTTGTGGGGCATTGCCCCAAAGTAATCAGCTCTTTTACCTGTAAAAAAAATACAAACAACCCCCCAACAATAAAATCCACCACCCACACAACCAACCCCCCAAATAAAATACTAACTAAAAAAACCTAAGCTCTCCATTGCCCTGAAAAGGGCATTTGGATGGGCATTGCCCTTAAAATGGCAGTTTGCTCTATTGCAGGCCCAAACCCTAACCTAAAAATAAAACCCACCCAATACACCCTTAAAAAAAACTAACACTAACCCCCTGAAGATTGACTTACTGTTCTGAAGACCGGACATCCATCCTCAATGAAGCGGCAGAAGTCTTCATCCAACCGGGCCGAAGTTCTCAACAAAGCCGGGAGAAGTCTTCATCCAAGCCAGGCTAAGTGGTCCTCCAGACGGGCAGAAGTCTTCATCCAGACGGCACCTTCTATCTTCATCCATCCAACGCGGAGTGGGTCCATCTTCAAGACATCCAGCGTGGAGCATCCTCTTCATCCGGAATCTTCTTACTGAATGACGGTTCCTTTAAATGATGTCATCCAAGATGGCGTCCCTTAGATTCCAATTGGCTGATAGAATTCTATCAGCCAATCGGAATTAAGGTAGAAAAAATCCAATCAGCCAATAGGATTGAGCTCGCATTCTATTGGCTGATTGTAACTATTAGTTATATTGTAGCTAGTTTAGGGTTTATTTTACAGATAAGTATTTAGTTTTAAAGTAATTATTTAGGTAATAATATTAATATTTATTAATATTTATTGTAATTCTATTTAAGTTAGGGGGTGTTAGGGTTAGACTTAAGTTTAGGGGTTAATACATTTAGTATAGTGGCGGCGACGTTGGGGACGGCAGATTAGGGGTTAATAAATGTAGGTAGGTGGCGGCGATTTTATGGACGGCAGATTAGGGGTTAATAATATTTAAATAGTGTTTGCGAGGCGGGAGTGCGGCTGTTTAGGGGTTAATATGTTTATTATAGTGACGGTGATGTTGGGGGCGGCAGATTAGGGGTTAATAAATGTAGGTAGGTTGCGGCAACATTGGGGAGGGAGATTAGGGGTTAATAAATATAATGTAGGTGTCAGTGATTTTGGTGGCAGCAGATTAGGGGTTAATAAGTATAATGTAGGTGGCGGCGGTGTCCGGAGCGGCATATTAGGGGTTAATAAGAATAATGCTAGGTGGCGGCAATGTTAGGGATAGCAGATTAGGGGTTAATATTATTTAACTAGTGTTTATGAGGCGAGAGTGCGGCGGTTTAGGGGTTAATATGTTTATTCTAGTGGCGGCGATGTCCAAAGCGGCAGATTAGGGGTTAAAAATTTTAATATAGGAGGAGGACCTCGGTTTAGGGGTTAATAGGTAGTTTATGGGTGTTAGTGTACTTTTTAGCACTTTAGTTATGAGTTTTATGCTACGGCATTGTACCATAAAACTCTTAACTACTGACTTTAGAATGCGTTTCGGATCTTGGAGGTAGAGGGTGTACCACTCACTTTTTGGCCTCCCAGGACAGACTCGTAATACTGGCGCTATGGAAGTCCCATAGAAAAAAGACTTTATGAAGTTTACGTAAGTCGTTTTGCGGTAAGGCCAAAGAAGTGTGCGGTGCCCCTAAACCTGCACAACTCGTAATCAGTTTAAATCTGTTTTTTGATATTTACTTATTGAGAGTGTTGCATTTATTTATTTTTTGAAAAGAGTGCTGAATCCCCTGTCTTTAAATAGTGTTATTATTACGTACCGCTATATGTTCCTTTTTCTAGTCTAAATAATATATTTATATATATATATATATATATATATATATATATATAAAAATATACTCTATGCATATAATATTTTAGTATATCTATAATGATTGCAGGCTTAGGTCTAATGTGGTCTTGTGTTAGCGCATATGAAGAATTAGACATTTTATATAAATATTAACTATAAAATACTGAAAAGATAATAATAATTATTAATAATTATTATAGTTAATGCAATATATATATATATATATATATATATATATATATATGTGTGTGTGTGTGTGTGTGTGTGTGTGTGTGTGTAATTTAGTACATCTATAATAATTATTTACATTATTTATTAATATTTTTCAATATTGTAAATTTAATAAATTTAATACATAAATAATGCACAATATAACTCATATCAAGTTAGCACACATTAATTATTTGTGTACTCCTGTCGGGTTTGCACACATAAATTTGACAGGAGTACACTAATTTTTCATGTGATAACCCGACATGAGCTATATAAAGGTGTGTTATGTATTTATTAAATATAAAACATTGAAAAGTATTTACAAATAATATAAATAATTATTATAGGTGTACTGAATTATTATAAACAATCCATAGGGGGGGGGGAATTTTATATGTATATATATATATATATATATATAAAACACACACAAATATATATATTACAAAATCTATAATTATTATTTTTTCAGTATTTTATATTTCATATTTACATAACACACCATGACAAATTCTTTATATGTGCAAACTCGAGACCCCGTTAGACCCAAGCATGCAACCAAAGTACTTTACACATATTTTACATACCAATGCTCTTTACATAGAAATATATATATATATATATATATATATATACTTTTTATTTTTAAAAATATATTTATATATCTGTCTGATAATATTAATGTAAAATATATATCTATACTTGTATATCTATATGAATATATATATATATATATATATATATATATATATATATATATATATATATATACAAAATCAAGAATGAGTCTTAGAATAAAGAAGTTTTAATTCTTCAACAAAGAATATATTCCAGTGTATTCCATAATAACTAGTCATATTTCAAAAGCAAAAACTACCAATGTAAGCTCAAAAATAATTATACGATATCTGCCATATATCGCAACTCAGTAAATGGAATCTCCACCACCGGTATTACCAAAACAGAAAATACCAGTGCAAACTCAAGAGTAATTATGCAAAATTTTCTGCCATATATGGCAACTCAATTAAGGGGATCCCTATAGCCGGATACCCTCTCTACATTCAGATAAAAAGTTTGCTAATATCAAGTTGGGCAGTCATATGACTTAAATGAACCCCCCACACAGAAAGACGTCTCCCAGGGGTCTCAGAAGAATTTATTATTACCTAATTTTAAATTAGTTCAAGAAATCATATCTTATTTGACAAAGGAGTCACACAGAGGTAATTAGCCCACATAGAATATACAGAAGCAGCTGATAGTATTTTTGGAAAAAATGTCAGATCTAACAGCTATTTCTATATACAAGTAACTGAATGTCATGTATAGTGCACAATTATCTAGAGACCAGGTCAGACCTATTCGATGTCTCATGAGGTACTCTGACTATATATGTAAGTATCTCATAAAGATCAGATATGTTAGTTATTAAATCCAAATTGGACAGTGCTAGAATCCACTTCTTATTCGCCTTCACTGTCCAGGCCTAAAAGAGGAACAAATTGTATTTATACCTACACGAATGAAAGGAGAAAAACTCTCCAAGTTAGAAAATGAAAGCATTGCATCTCAAATGAAGTTTCCCCAGGAGATATCTCTATTCAAGCCTTTGGGGACCATAGTATCTAATTGTCTAATCCATTGTGCTTCTTTTCTAAATAATATTTTCTGTCTGTCCCCTCCTCTGCGCAGAGGGGGTACCCCATCATAGACTTGAAACCGCAACTGACTCTTATTGTGTGCAAATCGAGTGAAATGATGAGCCACAGGTGCGTCTTCATCATCCTTACCTATGGCTGCTTTATGTTGATGTATCCTGTCACGGACAGTCTGGGTGGTCTCTCCTACATTTGCCAGGCCACACGGGCACTTGATGACATATATGACATATTTTGAATTACAGGAGAACCTGCCATTGATGGGAATCCTTTTACCCGACAGTGGATGGGTAATATGATCCCCTTGTAACATAGAGTGACATAGAGCACAATTCATACAAGAAAAGGAGCCTTTCTTAGCAATTTCAATGGATTTTCTCATGGTTCCCCAATCAGCCCGTATTAGTTCATCTTTCAGGTTTCTATTTCTCCTGAAGGAAAACAATGGAGTCTCATTAAAGATCTTTCCCACGTGAGTATCCTCTCTCAACAGGTGCCAGTGTTGCAATATTATCCTTTTCAAAGCTTTACTGTGTAGTCCAAAATGGCTTACAAAGGGCACCGAAATTTTTTTTGATTCACGAGTAGTTTTACTCAATAGGCTTGCCCTATCAATATTCATCACTATTCATATTATCTGTCAGAATTTCCATAGGGTAGCCTCTATCCAGAAATTTTTTTGACATTTCATCCAATCTCTGTAAGCAAATAATTGGATCATCCACAATCCTTTTAGTCCGCAACAACTGGCCTAATGGGAGGTTCTTAATCAGAGAGGGGGGATGGAAACTTTCATAGAGTAGCATGTTATTCCTGTCCGTTTCTTTAGAGAATAAATCACTTCTGAGTTTGTGGTCTACAATCGATATCATGGTGTCTAAAAAGCTTACTTTTGTCTTACTTGCTTCCATGGTAAATTTTAACGATCCATGAGCCGAATTAAGTTTTGACACAAATTGTGTAAGACCATCATCACTGCCAGTCCAAATAAAAAAGATATCATCTATGTAACGGTACCAGCCCAATACGGACTTTTTATACCCCTCATCCCTGAAGACCACATCTTCCTCGAACTTGCCCACAAAAAGGTTCGCATAGGTAGGTGCTACATTTGAGCCCATTGCCGTACCTTGCTTCTGGACATAGAATGTGTCTTCAAACAAGAAGAAATTTTCATAAAGAATGATCTTAAAAAGATCCTTAATAAGCCTTCTTTCACTGGGGGAATACAGGTTGTCCTTTTCTAGAAAATAGAATATACTATTGATTCCTAACTCATGAGGGATCGAAGTATATAAGCTGGCTATTTCTATCGTTACTAACTGGCTATTGGGAGGAATCACCAGCGATGATATTTTGCACAAAAAATCCGTTGTATCCTGTAGATACGAATTTAAATAACCCAAAAGAGGTCTGATAAGTTGATCCAAAAATATTGCGATCAGTTGAAAGATTGAATCAGTGCCTGCGACAAACGGTCGACCCGGAGGGTCAGAAAGTTTTTTATGTATCTTGGGTAATATATAGAACACCGGTATAATTGGATGTTCTTTAATCAGAAATTTAGCCTGTTTGTTTGTAATGATATCAGAGGCTAAAGATTCCTCAACTATCTTACTGATTTTACTTTTAACCCTCAACGTAGGATCAGCAGTCAATTTAGCATAATTCTCTGTATCTTGTAATTGTCGGAGGACCTCCTCCTTATATTTATTTTTATGCATGATTACAAGGGCCCCACCCTTGTCGGCTGGCTTTAGAATCAAATTATCATTTGTCTGAATGGATTCAAGTGCTTGCTTATCTTGTCTAGAAATATTAAATTTTGCCTTTGCACGAAAAAATTTTCTAAACTTTTCAAAATCCTTTTTAATCAATGTAATATATGCTTCAACTGAAGCATTGGTATGAGGAGGATTGAAAGTACTTTTAGGCTTAATATTTCGTACATGAAATTGAAATGGACTGGTAGACTCAACTTTATTTATTTCCTCTTTGTTTATAAAAAAACTCTTTAGTCTGAGATTCCTAAAGAAACGATGGAGGTCACATTCTAATGCAAAAAAGTCTGGAGGGGTAGTGGGGACAAAAGATAATCCCTTTTGTAATACCCCTAAAATGTCATCTCCTATCTCAATCCCTGATATATTCACTACTAAACTCTCTGTTACCTCTGATTCTGTGGGGTTGAGATCTGATATGTAGTGTCTCCTGTGTTTCTTCCCCCCTCTCCTCTTCCTCTTCTTCGATTCCTTGTACCACGTCCTCTTAAGGGAAAAGGGACTGAAGAGTCACTAAAATCACTGTCAGAAGAGGACTCACCCGGGAAATTATAAGATTGTGCCCCTCTTCTAAACCTTCTAAAAGGTGTGAAGTCAGGATTCCGCCATCTATAGACTTTATTATTTTGGTAATCAGTAAGATCCCTCTGGAATTTCTTGTATTTCTTACTTTCTAAGCTCTTTTTAAAGGTGGACAGGTCACTATCCAATTTGGACCTAAAATTACTAAAGTCTGTTTCAGTCTTTAACTCCTTAATAGAAAGTTCCACTTTATCAATCTCCTGTTGCATTTTAGGTAACTCCCTCTGTATATCCTCAATTGTCAAAATTAAGATATCATAAGAGCATTTATTTAAGATGCCCTCAAATTTGTCACAATACTCAGAATTATCCCTAAAGAGTGTGGGATGTAGATGACTTCTGAGACCCCTGGGAATACGCTTCTGTCTAAAATATTCTGCCAAAGTAACCAAATGTAACTCATACACAATTTTTTGTTTAATCATTTGTTCTAAGCTCGGCGGTTCCTTAATATCAGGTTCAGTATTCAGAAAATCTCTTACCAACACATAAAGTGGCTATTCGTGAGGCATCCAAATCTGAATAAGCAAACATCGTAGTCCCCTCCATCAAACTAATAACCAAAAGGTGTGCACGTCACGGACCAAAAATAATATGTGAAATATGAGGTGACCGCACCACCCAATATTAGATAATATGCTCAGGCACGGGATAAAGTCCGGTCCCAGACTAAATAATAATACAAAATCAAGAATCCCAGCCAATGAGTCTTAGAATAAAGAAGTTTAATTCTTCAACAAAGAATATATTCCAGTGTGATCTTTCACACTACGCAATTATAACAAACATAGGGGAATGTATGATGCACGTTCATTCAAATCCACACGTACCCCATCCACCAAACACATCCGTTCCAAACAATCAGCACAAAATATAAAAAAGAAAAAAGCAGCAAATAGTGAAAAAATAGAAAAATCAAAAACACTCCCAGGGTGTCCCCAGGGAGTGCAAACAGACACCACAAGATTAGGACTCATGTAATGTTATAACCATCAACGAGTGTCCGCTTGATCCATAACTCTTTAACATTATATATCACAAGAATGTCTCATTAGGTTGCGGGTACTCCAACTGTAACTGTGTGTAGTCACTTGAAATAGTAAACAGATAACTTGTTGCCAGTGTGTTAGGACAGTCACAGAAAACACAACATGTTACAGCAATGAATAAGTCCTACAGAGACCTCAATAACATATCCTGTAACTGTATCAATGTTATGGGTCTAATGTCCCTCCAAACTGCCCTGCTTCTGGCCACAAGTAATATAGTGGGAAGCTATATACATAATTCCGGCCCAACCACACGCTCTAGAAAACTTCACTCACGGTATCATATACTGCACCATATATACGGTTCCTTACTGAAAAAGGATGTGGTACAACCCAAAATGGCATATGCAAGAGCTGCGAGTATCTCATACCCTCGTGGCAGCTAGTAGCCTTTGGCTTGCTCAAATCAAAGACAAGACATGGATAACAGTGTTACCTCCTTCAGTGCATGTATACTTTCCAGGTGATACCGTGAGACTTGTTCATCGCCGTGTATTTTCAGTGTGGTTATTGGGGCCCTCCAGTGAAGCACTCTCACCTCACGTATCAGGTAAGCATTTACCGGGAACAATTTCCGTGGCCTAGACAGCAGGAGAGTAGGTCTCAGTGGTGGTGTCTGACCATTCCGACGCGTGTTTCGGGACTCCGCCCCTTTCTCAAGGAATTTGCAGGTACTGGCGGGGAGGTGCTGCTTAAACAGAATCGCATGTATCCCTATTGGGTGATTGCATACACACCTCCACTCTGACGTCACACTATAACGAATGTATATCAGACTCACGAATGGTTACCAGATATAGCACAATGAGTATTATAATTACTAAAAAGCCAAATAGTGAGAAACCCGCCATTCAATTCTAAAGCAGAATATATTTCACGACAGCAAGAGTATGTACATAAACGAAATCTATACACAACCGAAACAAAAATATAACAAAATGGCATATTCCATACTTAAAGCATAATAACTAGTCATATTTCAAAAGCAAAAACTACCAATGTAAGCTCAAAAATAATTATACGATATCTGCCATATATCGCAACTCAGTAAATGGAATCTCCACCACCGGTATTACCAAAACAGAAAATACCAGTGCAAATTCAAGAGTAATTATGCAAAATTTTCTGCCATATATGGCAACTCAATTAAGGGGATCCCTATAGCCGGATACCCTCTCTACATTCAGATAAAAAGTTCGCTAATATCAAGTTGGGCAGTCATATGACTTAAATGAACCCCCCACACAGAAAGACGTCTCCCAGGGGTCTCAGAAGAATTTATTATTACCTAATTTTAAATTAGTTCAAGAAATCATATCTTATTTGACAAAGGAGTCACACAGAGGTAATTAGCCCACATAGAATATACAGAAGCAGCTGATAGTATTTTTGGAAAAAAATGTCAGATCTAACAGCTATTTCTATATACAAGTAACTGAATGTCATGTATAGTGCACAATTATCTAGAGACCAGGTCAGGGAGTGCAAACAGACACCACAAGATTAGGACTCATGTAATGTTATAACCATCAACGAGTGTCCGCTTGATCCATAACTCTTTAACATTATATATCACAAGAATGTCTCATTAGGTTGCGGGTACTCCAACTGTAACTGTGTGTAGTCACTTGAAATAGTAAACAGATAACTTGTTGCCAGTGTGTTAGGACAGTCACAGAAAACACAACATATTACAGCATTTGTAATCCTTAATGAAAAAGTCCTACAGAGACCTCAATAACATATCCTGTAACTGTATCAATGTTATGGGTCTAATGTCCCTCCAAACTGCCCTGCTTCTGGCCACAAGTAATATAGTGGGAAGCTATATACGTAATTCCGGCCCAACCACACGCTCTAGAAAACTTCACTCACGGTATCATATACTGCACCATATATACGGTTCCTTACTGAAAAAAGGATGTGGTACAACCCAAAATGGCATATGCAAGAGCTGCGAGTATCTCATACCCTCATGGCAGCTAGTAGCCTTTGGCTTGCTCAAATCAAAGACAAGACATGGATAACAGTGTTACCTCCTTCAGTGCATGTATACTTTCCAGGTGATACCGTGAGACTTGTTCATCGCCGTGTATTTTCAGTGTGGTTATTGGGGCCCTCCAGTGAAGCACTCTCACCTCACATATCAGGTAAGCATTTACCGGGAACAATTTCCGTGGCCCAGACAGCAGGAGAGTAGGTCTCAGTGGTGGCGTCTGACCATTCCGACGCGCGTTTCGGGACTCCGCCCCTTTCTCAAGGAATTTGCAGGTACTGGCGGGGAGGTGCTGCTTAAACAGAATCGCATGTATCCCTATTGGGTGATTGCATACACACCTCCACTCTGACGTCACACTATAACGAATGTATATCAGACTCACGAATGGTTACCAGATATAGCACAATGAGTATTATAATTACTAAAAAGCCAAATAGTGAGAAACCCGCCATTCAATTCTAAAGCAGAATATATTTCACGACAGCAAGAGTATGTACATAAACGAAATCTATACACAACCGAAACAAAAATATAACGAAATGGCATATTCCATACCTAAAGCATAATAACTAGTCATATTTCAAAAGCAAAAACTACCAATGTAAGCTCAAAAATAATTATACGATATCTGCCATATATCGCAACTCAGTAAATGGAATCTCCACCACCGGTATTACCAAAACAGAAAATACCAGTGCAAACTCAAGAGTAATTATGCAAAATTTTCTGCCATATATGGCAACTCAATTAAGGGGATCCCTATAGCCGGATACCCTCTCTACATTCAGATAAAAAGTTCGCTAATATCAAGTTGGGCAGTCATATGACTTAAATGAACCCCCCACACAGAAAGACGTCTCCCAGGGGTCTCAGAAGAATTTATTATTACCTAATTTTAAATTAGTTCAAGAAATCATATCTTATTTGACAAAGGAGTCACACAGAGGTAATTAGCCCACATAGAATATACAGAAGCAGCTGATAGTATTTTTGGAAAAAATGTCAGATCTAACAGCTATTTCTATATACAAGTAACTGAATGTCATGTATAGTGCACAATTATCTAGAGACCAGGTCAGACCTATTCGATGTCTCATGAGGTACTCTGACTATATATGTAAGTATCTCATAAAGATCAGATATGTTAGTTATTAAATCCAAATTGGACAGTGCTAGAATCCACTTCTTATTCGCCTTCACTGTCCAGGCCTAAAAGAGGAACAAATTGTATTTATACCTACACGAATGAAAGGAGAAAAACTCTCCAAGTTAGAAAATGAAAGCATAGCATCTCAAATGAAGTTTCCCCAGGAGATATCTCTATTCAAGCCTTTGGGGACCATAGTATCTAATTGTCTAATCCATTGTGCTTCTTTTCTAAATAATATTTTCTGTCTGTCCCCTCCTCTGCGCAGAGGGGGTACCCCATCAATGACTTGAAACCGCAACTGACTCTTATTGTGTGCAAATCGAGTGAAATGATGAGCCACAGGTGCGTCTTCATCATCCTTACCTATGGCTGCTTTATGTTGACGTATAGTGTCACGGACAGTCTGGGTGGTCTCTCCTACATACGCCAGGCCACACGGGCACTTGATGACATATATGACATATTTCGAATTACAGGAGAACCTGCCATTGATGGGAATCCTTTTACCCGACAGTGGAAAGTGGCTATTCGTGAGGCATCCAAATCTGAATAAGCAAACATCTTAGTCCCCTCCATCAAACTAATAACCAAAAGGTGTGCACGTCACGGACCAAAAATATATATATATTTAAAATAAAAATAACATTTTCCTGTATGTGAAGAACATTAGAATGTGAAATATTTACAATAAATAGACAGTAAAACACATTATTAAATATTATTTAATTATTATTTATTTATATACAGTATATATATATATATATATATATATATATATATATATATATATATATTATAGCCCTTTGCAGCAAAATACATGGCCATATACCATAAAGTTTTGAACCCATAAAAATATTTTTATTAATATTTATATGAATATTTTTTGTCAGATAGTGTGTAAATGAATGTAACAGTTTATTTTATTGTATTTATGTTGTGTTTGGTGCAACTTTTTTTTATCCCTAATCCTTTACGCAAGGTCTTCAGCCATGCTAACTCAACACTTTAAATTTTTTGCGCTTGAGTAAGTACATTTATTTTAAACTTGTAATACCCACGAAAATAATGCACCCATAATATTTCAATATTTAGTGCGCCTCTTGTAATCCTAAATGGGACTTGTAATGTTTTAGCTCTGTTCTCTTGCTTTTGTTGTCAGTGTTTTTTTACAGTTCTTATATTCTGCCAAGAGATATATAGTTTTATTTTGGGTTTTAGCAGTTAAAGGGACATTAAACAACTTTCGCTTTCTTGTAAAAAAGAAAATGTGCTTGTGTCACTCTCAAGAGGTCAAAAAGAAAATTCTACATCTTAGGTTTGCAAAATGCTGCAAATCAAATGCTGGTCTAGGGTAGGAAAATTGTGACATTTTCAAAACCTAGGTGACATAACTTGCTTTTAAGGCTCTTACAAGCACATTTTTACAAAAAAAAGAAAAAGAAAAGGTGTTTAAATTCCCTGCTTAAAGGGACAGTCTACAATATCATTTTTATTGTTTAAAAAGATAGATATTCCCTTTATTACCCATTCCCCAGTTTTGCATAATCAACACAGTTATATTAATATACTTTTTACCTCT
Source organism: Bombina bombina (assembly GCF_027579735.1). Lineage (NCBI taxonomy): Eukaryota > Metazoa > Chordata > Amphibia > Anura > Bombinatoridae > Bombina > Bombina bombina. The sequence goes on along the minus strand of NC_069499.1, from coordinate 968,392,143 downwards.
GTTATTACCTTGTATCTAAGAACCTTGTTCCAGCCCCCTGATAACATGACTGTGACTGTTTAACATCTATTGACTTGCATTTAGTATTGTCTTGTGCTAACTCTTAACACCGTGTTAATGCACAGGGAGTTATTTATCTATATGGCCCACATAAAATTATCAGTCTCTTGTTTTGAAAAGCAATTTAAAAAGCATGTGATAAGAGGCAGCCCTCAAGGGCTTAGAAATTAGCATATGAGCCTACCTAGGTTTAGTTACAACTAAGAATACCAAGAGAACAAAGCAAATTTGATGATAAAAGTACATTGGAAAGTTAATTAAAATTATAAGTCCTATCTGAAAAATGAAAGTTTAATTTTGACTAGACTGTCCCTTTAAAGGGACATGAAGTTCAAAAATTAAACTTTCATTATTCAGATAGGACATGCAATAAAACAGTTTCCAGCTTACTTTAATTGTCAAATTTTGCTCAGCTTTTTTATGTGCACACTTTCTAAAGGCACCAGCTTCTACTGTGCAAATATATGAGTTTACAGTATATACATACTGAATATGAGTCTGTGATTGGCTGAAACTTGTCAGGGACAGGCAAATTAATGCTCATTTGAAATTTAAAGTGTTATTACATTTTATTTTTTGTATACGTTTGCTGATTATGCAGTTATGCTGTATTTAATAGTCATTAAACGTTAGAAGAATTGAGCTGTAGATTTTTTCCAAATGAGAAACATATTGCGTGCGATCACCTATGTTGCGTAATTTTCAGAGCAACTGCTGATACCCACATCATTCGTAAATTCACCTTGCAACATCGGGTGAATCACATTACACACGCCGCAATATAATATATTTGCATAAGTAGGCCAAACTGGCGAGGTTTAGAAATACCCATTTCTGGCATCGGCAGTCATTTACGTCAGTATATTGCACGTGTAAGTTAAAAATAAAGAGTCATTTTTTTATGTTGAATTCACACGTAAAAATTGAAACCAAAAGAAATTAATAAACCGACACGTCAAAATGCCATTCAAAACCCCTATATAAACCCTTGTGTAACCACCATATTTTGCATGTGTTTGGATTGTTCTTTGAGCTACAACACATGGCCCATGAGTGGAGATATAGAGGCATATTTAAGAAATGTTTTGCGGACCTGATCCGACAGTGCGGATCAGGTCTGCAAGACATCGCTGAATGCGGAGAGCAATACGCTCTTCAAATTTAACATTGCACCAGCAGCTCACAAGAGCTGCTGGTGCAACGCCGCCTCCTGCAGACTTGCGGCCAATGGGCCGCCAGCAGGGGGTGTCAATAAACACGTCTTTGTGACCGCTGCTTCATAACTGCTGTTTCTGGCGAGTCTGAAGACTCGCCAGAAACACGGGCCATCAAGCTCCTTTCGGAGCTTGATAGATAGGCCCCATAGAGAGAGAGTGAAAGAGAGAGGAGAAAACACTGTAAAGTTAGTTAGGATTTGATTGAGGAGTAGTAGGACACTTACACATATTTGTACATACTGCACACATTGCATCCATACATATACACATACACCACACTTTTATTTTCATACACGGGACCTGACACATTTTATATTTTATTTTTATACAGTGGGGTAGGCTAAAATGTATGTGTGAAGTGTATATGAGTGTGCATGCGTTAGGTGTTTATTAAGCCTTTCAGGGACACTGCCTTTTTACTGTGCGTAAGGGTTGCTGTGCCTGTCTATGCTTGGCAAACTGAAAAAATGGAGTAAAATATATCTGAGAGCGTAAGTCCATGCGCTGCCTTTGTGATACTAACTGCCGATGCATGGTGTGAAAAATCTACACGAGTAACTTGTCTGCTGCATCGGATTTGTGATTGCGCAATTTGAGAAAAAAATGTTATCGAGATCATTACTTCTTTACTTAGTTTTCTGGAGCATTGCTCCTGAGCATAAATAATATATATCTTGCTAAAGTTTGTTGATAAAGAAGTACATCCTTTTGTTTAGATGAAGGGGATTTCAAACTTTTGCTCACCATTTCTGCAAACGAACAACAAACAACAATAAAACAAATCATGTGGCCAAAGTTGGACTCCCATGCTGTACATTTCAGCACATTCATGCTTACATCATATTGTGAATCACAATGTGAAAAACAACTTGTGACATTGTAACCATTTATTACTTGTACTGCTGTGCACCTGAGGCCTTTGTGAATTGAACAATAGTAGCTATATGAAGTGGCATAAAAACGGAAGGAATCCCTGCTGTGATCCAGGCTTCTCCTTGATCTGACAGAGCTGCCTTTGCATCACTAGAAACTCCTTTGAAGCAGGAGATTCATCAGTGCCATGTCACAGTGTGCCCCTCGCTGCCGCCCCTTCAGAGACACATATAAATATATATTTGAGGAGTAACACTTAAACACCCTACTTCTAGCAATGGGTTCAGGCACCTGACAGCAGTTCCATAGAAGCAAAGTAGTTAGAGGCATCATTTCACTGAAAGTCACTGCTGCTATGCCTAAGATATCTATCATAAAAGCTTTGGATTTTTCTTTACCAGGTATCAAGCTGTGCAAGAATAAATCCATTATGAATGCTCCAATCCAATGCTTAAAGAGTTAACCTATTCATTGCCATTTATACATTTCCCAGGAGCATTCTGAAAAAAATAACATTTTTTTTCTAGAGAGAGGAAATATAGGTTAAAATTAATAAACAACACATATATATATATATATATATATATATATATATATATATATATATATATATATAATGTTTTGTTTTTTTTATTTGTCCCATTGAGTATAACCACATCTGTATCAGTGAAACAATACACATTTCATGCTAGTTTCATATTATTTATATTTAAACAATTTTACGTTAAAGGGGCACGCAGTCATTAAATATGTTGTTGTTATTATTATTATTATTTATTTTTTGCATAGTAAAAAAGGTTAACCTAAAGCTCACAGAAAACAGAGAATTCATGTTTGCATACAAATGATACATGTGAATAGAATTGTTACTGTCTGATAAGTTCTGTTGGTCGGACTCGCCTTTCTAAAGGTAGCAGAGTGGCTGCATCATGTTTGTGCACACTAGGCTATTGTGACACTGAAATACAACATTGTCTCCTGTCGTGGATGAGTACAGATAATCAGGCAATGAAGGATAATGCTGAAAAAGAAGAGATGCTTTGGCGAATAAGGAGGATGGTAGAAAAATGTCATACTGCTCTTCAGAAAAGTTAGGTGTTTACCTACTTTTGTCTGCAGTTGCGTAATTTATGTCTGGGCACCAGAGTTAATCAGGTAGTACCCAGTATATTTATGGATTAATGCCACAGCTATAAGAAGAGGGGTTAAAAAGACTTTCACTGCTGTTACTGTTTGCAAGCAGTACCCGCTGCATTGAGGGTCTCTATAGCTGTGTAAAGTACATTGAAATCTAAAAAACCTGCACTGACACAGCTATTTCCACTGCTGTCCAGAGAAGCATAAAAAGGTATTGCCTCCTGGTCAGGGGCTGTTCATGGCATCTTGCGAATAACTTAAAGGGACATTAAACACCAAATTTTTCTTTCATGATTCAGACAGAGAATACAATTTTAAACAAAATTGCAATTTACTTCTATTATCTAATTTGCTTCATTATTTAGATATCCTTTGTTAAAGAAATAGCAATGCACATGGGTGAGCCAATCACATGAGGCAAATATGTGCAGCCACCAATCAGAATCTACTGAGCCTATCTAGATATGCTTTTCAGGAAGGAATATCAAGAGAATGAAGCAAATTAGATAACAGAAATGTATTAAAAAGTTGTTTAAAATTGTATTCTCTAGACTTCCGGAGGAGGAGCCCAGGTGAATGGTCATGTGAGACACCTGCTCTGGCTCACCTCTCCTGCAAGCTCACTGGCGGGAACTCTGCGCCCAAGCCCTGGGACCCTGGGCGGCTTGCATTAGCCAGAACCACCGCTGCCGGAATCCCCTCTGGTGCCACTCCATTGCACTTTGCTGCACGTAGCAGCCATACAAGGTCCTAATCTCTCCTACCATTCTCCAGCAGAGATTTAATTAAAATTGCCATACATTGGCAGAAAGCTGGGAAGGAGGACAAAAAATAAAAAGGACGACTCTCTACCTGCTGTCCAGACCTAATCCCGTTATTGCTCAAACTACCTCTTTTCTAACAGTGATGCACGTATTAAGCCCTACCAGCTGTAAATGCAGAATGCCCTCACCTGCCTAAACATAAAACAAGACAGGCTTAACACCGGAGACCTCAGCCTCCTGGGACTTTAACCTACTCTTATCCCTTGGCAATCTGTGACAGTGGAGCTGAACCTAACAGCGCATCCCGGCACTGATCCCTGGTACACCCTTTCCTTTGGCTCCGGCACTTTTACCTGATTCTGAGGTGGGAGCTCCTGGCCGCCTGGAGGACCTTGGACGAGTGCGGCACACCGGATGCACCAAGCCGCGGCGTCCCTGACGACGGGACGGTGAGAAGGCGCAGGGATCTACGGAGCGCTGCTCCCCATTGGCCCGGACGTCCCCTCCCACCGGTGCTGCGTGAGGGGCCCGGGTCACGTCCATCTGCTGCGCTGCTGGTCCTGTCCTAGTCGCAGTGATTCCTCCTGCAGTTTCTCCGGACTGGTCTGTGGAATTTCCTTCTTACCTCTGCCGACTGAGTGCTCCCCCTCCCACCGGTGCTGCGTGTAGGGGGAGACCGGTCTCTCAAAGAAATCTCCACGGACATCTCTTATCTTTGGCCAGGGGCCGGTAAAGTATCAAATTGACTCATTCTCATGTTCTCTTGCTCTTGTTTGTTTCCCGAACACAACTTCTCTGCATGTTAATTATTTATTACAAGTAAACTGCCATTATTGCACATGCTTGAACTGTATTGGTTCTGTACTCTCTAAAGACTTTGTCAAGGGAGAAGGGGAAGAAAAAGGAAAGGGAGAAAAAAAACCTTTCTAATCAGGCTAATATCCTAAGGCCGGCTGTTAACACCTTCTTTGACAAGACTTTGGGCAAAAGTAAGGGAAGGGAATCAGAAAAGAAGGGAAGAAAACAAAGGGGAAAAAACACTGAACCGCAAATTACCAAGAATTCAACCTGGGACTCTATTATATCTATTAAAAAATGTGCAGAACTTAGATATATGGACATAATCTGTATGACCCCCGTCTCTCTCAGTGCTCCTTAAACATAGAAAGAGGGAGGAAAAAAAAAAAAAAAAAAGGAAAGAAAGGGGAAAAAAAAAGAGAAATCACTTTGAGAAATGCTCTAATATAACTATGCTGATACTGCACTTATAATCTTATAAGAGTGTTATAATTTTGCTGTTTCTCTATTATAACTTAAGGCTATAGCTCTAGATCTTTTTATAAATTCCTATGAATAACATGATTACATTACCAGATTGTCACTATATAGGATCTTAAATGTATGTTGAGCCTGAGTTTTACCCAGCAACACTGGCCTATTACTACTAATAAAGAGGCCACACCTATACCTACAAACTAGTAATTATTACTCCAGCATTATATAGGCCTATTAAAAGCTGCTTGGCCAATATTCTATTAGCCCTATACTACTACCAATTAATGATAGTGGTGCATATAGAAATATACAAGTAAAATTATACTCCTTAGATAGGATCAGTACACCACTCTAAGACCATACCACACTGTCTCCACTTCTTCTGTTTATCTCACACATTATGAACATAACTCTCTAAACGCTTTCCTCTCCAAAACGGCTCATAGGCCCTGTTATTACTAAGAGAGCGAATAACTATTACCTACCTTGGCTACCCATACAGTACTACTACCCATTAGACCACTGTTTATAAAGCAAAATTTCAAATCTTACCACAGAAATGTTACTGTCTAAAAAACATTTGTTATAATGCCTCTCATATTACTTGTGGGTTAAATGAAAATCTCTGGTCTTCTCACCTGGATTTAAAATTATAAAATTTAAACACACAGAAAACCTGACTATTTCTATAAGAAATCTATAACCAGAGTACTTGTTAAAATAATCTAGTGCTGACATCTAGAATCAACTCATATAGAGAGTGACCAACCTATACTGCTATTCCTTAGCAGATTAGAAACCCCCTATCTTCTGAAGAAGAGAGGAACTGAGCATCTGCCTAAAATCCCCCTACTCACAGATCAAAGAATTATGTAATTGTTTGCTTTGGCTATAACACTAGGGACAAGCACATTGTAGAATCCTACTATTTGTAACCTCCACTAATCGCACAAAACTGCTATTCTGCCACAATCATAAACACCCCAACGTCACCTCCACTAACACCCTATCACTTATCTCGGTAATAAGACTAAATTGATTCTTTACAGAACCTCACATTAGCCACCTTAAACTAGCTTAAATACACGACACCTCACTTTTTCACTTAATACCCTTGACCACAAATATTGTCTCTTATAACACAACTTACCCCCATTACTCCTCACCTCACTGTGCCCTCTCACTCTGTCACTTCTCCGGATCAATCTCATATAAGAACACACCCTCACTCAGTCCCCTTGGCTTTCCCCCTCCACTTTTTTGGAAGGGCCCTTCACCAACACCCTCCCCCGTCACTATCACAATTAGACACGTGGCTTATGGATAAATTTGTATCTATTGCATCTAAGACACCCTCTCCAAATATGGCAGCTAGACAAAGGGACAGGAAACCTAAAAATACCCAGGACTCTACCACTGAAGCACAATCAACCTTAGCCCACACAATAGCGATGCCGGAACTCTCTACCCCACAGAGTCTGGTTGCAAGCATCACAGAAGCACTTACACCTAAATTTGATGTTCTTAGGGCAGAGATTAGGCAGGACATTTCCTCACTCACCCAAGAGATTAGACAATTCTCCAGCAGGCTGCAAGAAATGGAGCAGCGAGTATCAGATCTAGAAGACCTAACACTAGGGCATAGCTCTAAATTAGAAAGTTTAAACAATAATTCTCAAAAAGTTTATGATAGGCTGGAGGATCTGGAAAACCGCTCCAGAAGAAATAACATCCGGATAATTGGTCTTCCAGAAGACAAACAATTTGACGATTTATGCTGCTTTATTTCAGACACACTCATAAAGGCCCTTAAAATTCCTCCAACCTATCATTCAATTTTGGTGGAGAGAGCCCATAGGTTAGGCACCTCCCGTTCAGATAACAAAAACGGCAATCGCCCTAGACCGGTTATTGCAAGACTACTTAACTTTCAGGACAAAAATATGATATTACAATATTTCCGGAAAAACCAGCCCATCTACATAGAAAATGCTAAAATTTTAATTTTCCAAGATTTCTCTGCATATACAGCTTCCAAGAGAAGAGAGTTAGCCCCAATCTGTACCAAATTCATACAGGATGGTCACCATGCCACTATAATTTATCCCTCCAAACTCAGACTTATAGTTAACAATACAACACATATATTTGAAGATGCCCAGTTGGCTGAAAATTTTTTCAAAACTATGAACCCACAACCTCACTAAAAAATGACTTCGCCACACATTGAGAAATTAGGCCTTGTGATTAGGGAACCCCCTTGGGATAGGGTGGTCTTTGTCTATTGTATGTATGCGCTCCCTTTTTTTTTTTTTTTTTTTTTTCCTCGACCTCTCCCTCCCCTCTCCACAATCTAGATGACACAAGGGATTAATAAATTAAAAATAGTATCATGGAATGTGGGAGGCATCTCAACTCCCATTAAACGAAAGGCGATACTTACACATCTGCGGAAGGCTCAAACCGATATCGGTCTTTTACAAGAAACCCACCTAAATTCAGAAGAATCTCTAAAACTAAAGGCGCAATGGGTCAAAGAGGTCCTTGCAGCACCGAGTGCTGGAAAAAAGAAGGGTGTGGCTATACTGATTGGAAAAAAAGCCAAAATAGAGATATTGCACTCTGAGGCTGACCCCGGGGGGAGATACATAATGGTAAAGCTGAGGAACGCACAGATAACTTATACAATATGTAACATATACGGACCAAATACCTCCGACCCAGAGTTCTGGAATCTAATCCAGTCAAAACTCTTATTAACCTCTGAAGGACATTTGATCCTAGGAGGTGACTTCAATATGGCACCACATTGTCCCCTAGACAGACTTAGAAACAATGTCAAACAGTTAAAACAAAAAAAAGATAATCTAGACTCCAAAATATTCAATAAACTTAAGCACAACTTAGCATTATGTGACATCTGGAGAGTCCAGAACCCTGGCGCCCAAGACTACACCTGCCTTTCAAAAGCTCACAAAACCCTCTCCAGGATTGATTTATTCCTAATTGATGAACGTATTGCAATGACAAAAGTAAAAGCAGGATTAATGCCAATCCTTCTATCTGACCACGGACCCATTACTCTTGAACTTTACTTTGATCAATTTAATACGAATACCTCTCGACTCTTTTTTCCTTATCACCTAACTACAGATCTAAAATTTAAAAAATGGTTGAGGGATAAATTTGCCGAATATGTTAATTTTAACAAAGAATATATACAGCGCCCCGATATATTCTGGGAGACTGCGAAAGCAGTTCTTAGAGGAGAAATTATCGCTTATTCTGCCATCCTATCCAAAAAGGTAAAGTTAAGAGAGAGGGAGATGAATAATTCCCTGATCAACTCATATAACTGTTTTTTACTTGAAAAAACTCCCTTAAACTGGGCGAAATATATTCGTGCCAAAAGCATTAGAGACACTTTTGCAATGACTCAAGAAACCCACAGAGAACTTAGGTTTCAAGCTAAACTTTATAGATTTGGTAATAAATCTGGAAAAATGCTAGCCAAATTAGTTAAAAATGAAGGGAAAAAAACACTGATAGAAAAACTAACTCATAATGGAAAACAGGTAACGAACCCAGAAGATATAGCGGGTATATTTATAGAATACTTTCGTGACATATACACATGCAGAGGCTATGATGCTGTGAAAGCATCAGAATTCTGGAGTAAAATCTCCTATCCTTCAGCCTCGGACGAAGAGACATCCAGTCTTAACTCTCCCATCCTAATAGAAGAGATAGAGGAAGTAATCTCTAATCTTTCCCTTAATAAAGCAGCAGGTCCGGATGGACTTCCAAATGAATTCTTCAAAATCTTATCAGCCCAAATAACACCTTACTTGAGCAATCTCTTTAACGAGATGTACATTAACGGCAAATCGGCCTCACCTTCCTTCTCCTCCTCATTTACGACCCTGATTTTAAAAGAAGGGAAAGATCCATCTCAAAAAGAGTCATATAGACCCATTGCCCTCCTAAATTCTGATTACAAAATCATGACATCTATCTTAGCAATCAGACTACAGAATATCTTAACAAAAATAATCCATCCGGACCAAGCTGGCTTTCTTAATAACCGAAACTCGGCTGCAAAAATTAGAGAACTTCTTGTCACTCTAGACTATACTCAGAATCCCCCCTCCTCTGAGGTGGAGAGAGAGGGCACCCCTGATTTAGCTATCCTGTCAATCGACGCAGAAAAGGCGTTTGACTCGGTTATTTTTAACCATATAATAACATCTTTATCAAAATTTGGGATTACAGGAAATTTTTCTAATTTCCTAGAAAATCTACATAAACAATCCCATACGAGATTAATAATAAATAATATTAATTCTCCTCCTATTATAATGGGTAGGGGGACGCGCCAGGGGTGCCCTCTCTCTCCGCTTCTCTTCGATGTAGCCATTGAACCCCTGGCCATTATGATAAGAGCATCTTTAGAAGGCATAAAAATTCGGAACTATGAAATAAAAATGGGACTATATGCAGATGATCTTTTAATCTATCTCTCCAATACAAACCTTAATATACCAAAACTTCTCCAAATAACCGATCATTTCGGTCTATTTTCGGGGTACAAAGTAAATAAAACAAAGTCTGAGATTCTCTGGCTGAGGAGAAATAATAGTTCCATTCTAGACACTCCATTTAGGGTGGTTCATGAATCCTTTAAATATCTTGGTATTCATATACCAATTGATTTAAAAGACCTATATAAACTTAATATTACGCCCATATTATCTACCTTTAAGGAGAAATTAAAAAATTGGCAACATCTGCCTCTATCCATATCTGGCCGATCAGAGCTATTCAAAATGATTCTTCTTCCTAAAATTCTCTACATTCTGCAGAACGTCCCGCTAATCTTATCAGAGAAAGACATCCGCTTCTTTAATACCATGCTTAGACAATTTTTATGGCAAGGGAGAAGATCTAAGATATCCCTTGCCAAACTTACTGCACCAAGGGATCTTGGAGGCTTAGCATCACCCAATATTAGATTCTATAACCTTAGCTTCTTAGCACGAATAATTACGGACTGGATCTTCACTAAGAATTATATCCTTAACAATGAGTTAGAAAGGAATGTCTGCGAACCATACCTTCCATCAACCATGATCCACTGCCAACCAAAGAAGCTCCCAGCAGAGATCAAGAAACTTAAAACCATATATAATCCAATCAAGGCTTGGTGGAAAACAACCAAAGCCTTGTCAATAAACACCATGGTTTCAAATTATTTTTCTTTGACAGGGAATCCACAGTTCCAAGCAGGTATAAATTCAGCAGTCTTTAATCGATGGCATAATAACGGCCTTGTCAGATTAACTCAATTAATTAACAGTGATAGAAAATATACTAAAACCTTTGAAGAATTGAAGAATGAATTTAATCTTCTTAATAGAGATTTTTTTGCATATCTGCAAATAAGACATTATATTGCCGAATTAACCAAAGAGGCAGGCTGGTCTTGGGTGCTAGGTAAACTGGAAAGCTGGTTAACCTTAGTTAAAAACGGACACACATCTATTACCCCGTGCTATTGTATACTCAGCGCTAATCAGGGTGTTTCTACTCTGGACAAGATGGCAGTGATATGGTCCTCTCTAATACCCCAGAGTAACATAGAACCAAAAACTCTTCAGTTATCAATTAACAAAGTATCATCCACCACCCTGTCAGCCACCTGGCGAGAGGCACATCTTAAGCTCCTTCACGGGGCCTATTTCACCCCGGAGAAAGGCCTCAGAGTGCACAATCAACAATTTAATAAATGTCCAAAATGCTCTTATCTTGCGGCAGATTTGGTACATATGTTTTGGAAATGTCCTAAAATTAGACGGTTCTGGAACAAGTTAGAGTACTGGCTTAGAACTGTCTTGAAAATCGAGACAATTACTCTATCACTATACCGAATCATACTATGCCTGAATACAGAAAATAGTTACCAGAGGAACGAAAAGTTAGTAAATCTCTCTATCTTAGCATCTAGATACTTAATCTGTAAAAAATGGAAAATGAAAACATTGCCGACTATTACCGAAGTTAAGAACTACTTAAAAAAACAGTGCGTACTAGAACAGAAAGACACAAACATTGACAAGGAATCAGATATAAAACATTTCTTTAATAAATGGGCAGCCTTTATTAAAACATTTCATGAAAGGGAAATTGATTACTTGATTTTTCCATTCAAAAACTCAGAAATAGTCCTCCTTGGCATCTGGTAGTAGGAGAGGGGGGGTAGAGTGTAACTGATATTTTCTCCCTTCTTCTGGGGGTTTTTTTTTTTTTTTTTTTTTTTTTTTTTTTTTTCTAGTTAGTTTGTTCTTGTTATGTAAATATAGTTGACGTCATGGAGGTCATGACGACTGAGGGTACTGGTCTAAAGTTTCAAAAAAAAAAAAAGGAAAAAAACCAGCAGAGTATATAACTCATTTACCTGAAATACGGATAATTCTGTCAATTATTTTTTTTTTTTTTTCTTGGGTCTGACTTCATGTTTTCTTTATCTGTCTGTATAAGCCCTGCATGGCGCAAGACATATTTTCTTATTTTTTTTGCTTCTTCTCTGTATACATTGCTGGATATAAATAAAAGTTTAAAAAAAAAATTGTATTCTCTATCTGAATCATGAAAGAGAAAATTTGGGTTTAATGTCCCTTTAATCACACTGTACCTGGGTAGCGCTATAGCTAAGGGCCCTAAAACTGTTTACCTGGGCACTGTTTACCTGCTCATACTTAGGCCCCGATATTCAAAATATCAACAGACTGTTGGGAAACTGCTTTGATTGCCTTGTTGGCAACCCAGCCCTACGGTCTGTCAGAATGTTCTAAAGAAAGGAGCGAGTCCGAGCAATGCTGGCGAGTGGCGATGTTGCTCCCATAGAAGTCAATAGGAGCATGATGTCACCGCTGACATTGCCGCTCTTCAGCATTTTACTGAGGGGGGGCTCTATTTATAGTGCGCCAACACAGCGCAAACAGTGACCTCACTGAAACTAAAATTAGTTTATGTGTAGGCACACTTCAAATATTTCTGTGGGGACCTACGTTTTGCTAAACCTACACTAACTAGCTCAGGTGATGTTGTCTCATCAACTGACAGCTGGCGAGACAAAAATGGCCGCTACCCTCCTTGCAACCTGTACTTCGCTGCTTTGAACATATTGATCTTGTGTCAATGTGTCCAAAGCAAAGTGCAGTCTACTCCCAATAGCACGCCTCGCTAGAACTCCCTCAGAACATCTATATCTACAGCTAACAACACTCCCCCTGCACCACCCAGCTAACTCCCCCTGATCACCTACACCTATGTCACGCCTAACCTACACACCCCTGGAATGCCCAGCTAAGTACTTAAAGGGACAGTATACACTCATTTTTATATAACTGCATGTAATAGACACTACTGTAAAGAATAAGATGCACAGATACTGATATAAAAATCCAGTATAAAACTGTTTAAAAACGTACTTAGAAGCTTTCAGTTTAGCTCTGTTGAAAAGGCAGTTGGAAAGCCCACTGCAAATGGGAAATATCAGACACCCCCCCCCTCCCCCTTCTTTTGCATATGAAAAGACCCTTTGCACAAACAGGAGCAAGCTGGAGAAGGTAGCTGACGGTATTCAAATAAAACTTTGGGGCTTGGTTAGGAGTCTGAAAATCAGAGCAATGTTATTTAAAAATAAGCAAAATTATACATTTAAAAAAAAAAAAAAACTTTATGGGCTTTATAAATAGATCATCTACAAAACATTTATGCAAAGAAAAAATTAGTGTATAATGGCCCTTTAATACCTCCTACACTGACATAATGTCTAAACTACACACACCTGGAATGCCCAGCTAACTGCCTACTTAAAAAAATTAAATCAATATAATTAACTAAACAAAGCAAATCTTCTCTTATCAGGGCTCCTGGAACTCAGCGACAGACCAAAATAGAGCCCTGGTCCGCCTTTGGCGGCCAACTGCCGGAGTACCAACAAAACCTTTCGGGCCTATCCTGGCTCCTGGAACTCAGCGTCGGACTGGAATTTAACCCTGGTCCACCGCTACTAGGGGTGTCAATCGACTAGGATGCAAGGGATCAAGTCAGTCTTTTAGTATGTTGTCAGCAATTTGATAAAAAAAGTGATATTACTTGTTTTGGGTTGCTACCTTCTGTGATAATGGGGGACACTTCAAATCCACTATATATTTTAAAAGGGACTTAATGGTTGCTTGCTGTTATTTAAAACATATAATATATTTGAAAATATATGTTTATGTTTAAAATAATATTAAAGGGACACTGTACCCAAAAATTTTCTTTCGTGATTCAGCTAGAGCATGCAATTTTAAGCAACTTTCTAATTTACTCCTATTATCAAATGTTCTTTATTCTCTTGGTATCTTTATTTGAAATGCAAGAATGTAAGTTTAGATGCCGGCCCATTTTTGGTGAACAACCTAGGTTGTCCTTGCTGATTGGTGGATAAATTCATCCACCAATCAAAAACTGCTGTCTAGAGTGCTGAACCAAGAAAAAAGCTTAGATGCCTTCTTTTTCATATAAAGATAGCAAGAGAACGAAGAAAAATTGATAATAGGAGTAAATTAGAAAGTTGCTTAAAATTGCATGCTCTATCTGAATCACAAAAGAAAATCTTTGGGTACAGTGTCCCTTTAAGCAAACATTAAATCCCTTTTAAGATATCTACAACTTTAAACAATGTGCATTGTACATGACTAATTATATTATTTAAACATTGACCCCTAATCTGCCATACCATAAAACTAACTGTAGAAGCTAAGGCCTTCTTACATAGAATGCATAATGTTTAAATATTGGCATATAAATTAAAATGTACTTGATGTTGCTTGTTGTGTTTATTATTTATAATTAAAGACAGTATAATAAATATTATAGGTCTACATAACTTATGCTTGTTATGTAAACATATAATTTAATCCTACTGACTACTATAACATAAATATATATTAACATATCCATGTTATCACTAATAAACTCAACAAGCTTTTATAAAAAAACATTTTAATGTATATGAAATGCTTAAACCATTATGCAATATACATGCATAACTGTTTAAATATTGAATATCAATGCAAGGCCTGACTACATTATATCTACAATCTTTGAAATAAAATGCATAGTCATGTATATTTCATATTAGTTTAAGTATTAGGTATATAAATTAAAATGCAAAGATTCTGGCTTGATGCATTTATTATTGTAAATAAAAATATATTTTTAAAATAGATATTTATGTTATCAAAGACAGCTGCATTATAATTATAGTATTACATAACTGCATTCCTGTTATGTAGTAAAACAATTGTAACACTAATGCCTTTTGTAACATGAATATACATTTTAAAATATATATTTATTTTTACAATAAAAAACACAAGAAATATAAATACATATTTATGTATATACAATAGTTAAAAGAATATGCATATAAGAATGCATAATATTTAAATAAAAATGTAGATAAATGCACTATTAACCCCTAAGCTGCCCTAACCTAATCACCTTATCAACCCTCATACAGGTATGGGGGGGAAGGTTAGCTGATTAAGGCCTAATAAATGGTAACCATCAATAATCACCTAATCATCCCCCATAATAAACTGTAACCATCAATAATCACCTAATCAACGCCCATACAGGGATGAGAGGTGGTTAGTTGATTAAGGCCTAATAAATGTTAACCATCAATAATCATCTAATTATCCCCTATAATAAACGGTAACCATCAATAATCACCTAATCAACCCCCATACAGGTATGGGGGTGGTTATGAGATTAAGGCCTACAAAATACTAACTAACAATAATACCTAATCAACCCCCCTTGGTTAGGAGATTAATTTTTAATTTTTTAATTAGATTTTTTATTATTATTTCTAAATTAGGGGGTTTAGTTTAGAGGGGGGTTAGGTTTTAGGTTAGTTTGGGGTTTATGGGGGCATAGGGGCTAAAAGCTAGTTGATTGTGGTGGGTATATGGCGACAGGGGTTAATAGATATTTGCGGCGGGTATGTGGCGCCATAGGAGTTAACAGTTAGATACTTGCGATGGGTATGTGCAGGATAGGGGTTAATAGTAAGTTGATTGTGGTGGGTATATGGTAGCATAGGGGTTTATAGTTAGCGACATAGGGGTTAACAGTTAGATACAAATGTATGTGGTTGTAGAGAACTGCGCCTTGATTTATATATATACAGGCTACACTATAAAAGACCCCCTAACTTGATCTTGGATTCAAAGTGCCGAAAAAAGGGAATAGGAGCACCAAAGTTGGCAAAAGTCTATATAAAACAGGATAAATCAGGAACAAAGCTGACTGAAAAGGAGGGTGATATTGACAATGGTATATCTAATAATGTATAATATATAATATAACACCTACAGTGGTCTCTCTCTAGGCAAATAAGTATAGAAACTGGTAGTTTCAAAATGCTTAAAACAATTTATTTATATTAAAAACTTATATAAAACATTTGATAAATTATAATCAAAAAAAATTTATATAAAAAAAGAGTGACTCAGGATTGGTCGCTCTCACAAATATAAAAAGTCAGGTCAAAAACTGTTCAGATAAAATACAATACAATCGGATTAAATGTTATAAAAATAAATATAAAATACATATAATACAATTGGTATACAATGTAATAAATATAAAGTGCAAATAATGAATACACTAATAGAAGAGACAATCTCAGATGATCAAAATAGTGCAATGTCTGGATAGATCTCCGGTAAGGATACCGGTTGGTTACCTATACAAACGTGTACACGTGCAATAAAAGGTGGTAAAGGTTGTGAAAAATATGTGAAAAAATGTATGTGAAAAATATGTGAAAAAAATAAATAAAAAAATAATATATATATTGTTGAAACCTACTGATATATAATCATACCTGTATGCATATGTGTCCAGTGGTATTATAGTACTGATGATATAATCCAAGTGTCCAAATAAGTGTGTATACTATTAGTAGTGATTCCTGTGTCCAAGCTCGATATCCAAGAAGTCCCGCTGCTGGGACAATACAATCCTAAAAAAGAAAGAAAAAAGGAAAAACAGTGTACAAAATGCCATTTATAGGTAGAGGCTATTGTTGTTGCACTCACCCAAATAAACGATCCTGAGAGAAATAGAAAGCCTCACATATCCATGTGGGGATACTGGCCAATGCGTTTCAGCCCTTATATAGGGCATTTTTCAAGACATAATGAGGCTTCCTAAAACATAGACTTATAAATGGTATCTTCTCCAATCAAATCCTATCTGAAAGGAAGGTACGCCTTTGGTATTGACACCAAATTTTGTGGTAAAACGTCACTTCTGGTTTTTAGTGACGTCACTACCGTTTTTTTCCTCTTCCGGTTTTTACCACTTCTGGTTTGCTATTTAGCATAGAATCCATTTTGAGTAAGAGAATTCTTCCATTATTACACAGCTAACTATGGGCAAACCAGTTTCTTATTTTATTAATGTTGTTTACACTTAGAGTTTCTTATTGTCTCAATTTAGAGCTATGATTTAGGGCAAAAAAGGGGTTTTGTCTAACTGTCGGCTAGATTACGTGTTTTGCGGTATGGGTGAAAAAGCAGCGTTAAGGCTCATAACGCTGCTTTTTCACTACCGCTGGTATTACGAGTCTTGCAGGTTTAGGGGCATCGCACACTTTTTTGGCCGTAATGCAACGTAAGTTCTACTGCAGCTTTCAAAAAGTCTTTTTTCAATGGGACTTCCATAGCGCCGGTATTACGAATCTGCCTGGGAGGCCAAAAAGTGAGCAGTACAGCCTATACCATCAAGATCCATAACGTAAACTGAAAATCAGTAGTTATGAGTTTTACGCTACAAAGCTGTAACATAAAAATCATAACTAAAGTGCTAAAAAGTACACAAATTAACCTATTAACCCCTACACTGAGGCCCTACTGCATCGCAAACACTAAAATAAAATTGTTAACCCCTAATCTGCCGCTCTGGACATCGCCGCCACTATAAAAAACATATTAACCCCTAAACCGCTGCACTCCAGCATCGCAAACACTAGGTAAATATTATTAACCCCATATCTGCCGCAACCTCCCTACATTTATTAACCACTAATCTGCCGCCCCCAACGTCCTCGCCACTATACTAAATTTATTAACCCTAAACCTAAATCTAACCCCCCTAACTTACATGTAATTAAAATAAATCTAAATAAAACCTACTATCATTACCTAAATTATTCCTATTTAAAACTAAATACTTACCTATAAAATAAACCTAACTAATAGTTACATTGTAGCAATCTTAGGGTTTATTTTTATTTCACAGGCAAGTTTGTATTTATTTTAACTAGGTAGAATAGTTACTAAATAGTTATTAACTATTTACTAACTTCCTAGCTAAAATAAATACAAATTTACCTGCAAAATAAAACCTAACCTGAGTTACACTAACTTCTAACCTTACACTACAATTAAATAAATTACATAAATTAAATACAATTACCTAAATCACAAAAACAAACAAACACTAAATTACACAAAATAAAAAAAGAAATGATCAGATATTTAAACTAATTACACCTAATCTATTAGCCCTATCAAAATAAAAAGCCCCCCCAAAATTAAAAAAACCCTAGCCTAAGCTAAACTACCAATAGCCCTTAAAAGGGCCTTTTGCGGGGCATTGCCCCAAAGAAATCAGCTCTTTTACCTGTAAAAAAAAATACAAACAATGCCCCAACAGTAAAACCCACCACCCACACAACCAACCCCCCCCCCAAAAAAAACCTAACTAAAAAAAACCTAAGCTCCCCATTGCCCTGAAAAGGGCATTTGCATTGCCCTTAAAAAGGCATTTAGCTCTTTTTCAAGTGCCCAAACCCCTAATCTAAAAATAAAACCCACCCAATAAGCCCTTAAAAAAGCCTAAGACTAACCCCCGAAGATCAGCTTACAGTTTTTGAAGACCCGACATCCATCCTCAACGAAGCGGCAGAAGTCCTCATCGAAGCCAGCAGAAGTCTTCATCCAAGCGGCCGAAGTCTTCATCCAAGCCCGCAGAAGTCTTCATCCAGACGGCATCTTCTATCTTTATCCATCCAGCGCAGAGCGGCTCCATCTTCAAGACATCCGGCGCAGAGCATCCTCTTCAATTGAAGTCTTCTTGCAGAATAAAGGTTCCTTTAAATGACGTCATCCAAGATGGCGTCCCTTGAATTCCGATTGGAATTAAAGGTGAAAAAATCCTTTTGGCTGAAGCAATCAGCCAATAGGCTTGAGCTTCAATCCAATTGGCAGATCCAAACAGCCAATAGGATTGAGCTAGCATTCTATTGGCTGATTGGAACAGCCAATAGGATTGAAGCTCAATCCTATTGGCTGATTGCATCAGCCAATAGGATTTTTTCACCTTTATTTCCGATTGGCTGATAGAATTCTATCAGCTAATCGGAATTCAAGGGATGCCATCTTGACATCATTTAAAGGAACCTTCATTCTGCAAGAAGACTTCGATTGAAGAGGATGCTCCGCGCCGGATGTCTTGAAGATGGAGCCGCTCTGCGCCGGATGGATGAAGAAAGAATATGCCGTCTGGATGAAGACTTCTGTGGGCTTGGATGAAGACTTCGGCCGCTTGGATGAAGACTTCTGCCTGCTTCGATGATGACTTCTGCCGCTTCGTTGAGGATGGATGTCGGGTCTTCAAAAACTGTAAGTGGATCTTCGGGGGTTAGTGTAAGGCTTTTTTTAAGAGTTTATTAGGTGGGTTTTATTTTTAGATTAGGGGTTTGGGCACTTGAAAAAGAGCTAAATGCCCTTTTAAGGGCAATGCCCATCCAAATGCCCTTTTCAGGGCAATGGGGAGCTTAGGTTTTTTAGTTAGGATTTTTTTGGGGGGAAGGTTGCGTGGGTGGTGGGTTTTACTGTTGGGGGGTTGTTTGTATTTTTTTTACGGGGAAAAGAGCTGTTTTCTTTGGGGCAATGCCCAGCAAAAGGCCCTTTTAAGGGTTATTGGTAGGTTAGCTTAGGCTAGGGTTTTTTTTATTTTGGGGGGCTTCTTTATTTTGATAGGGCTATTAGATTAGTTTAAATAACTAATAATTTCTTTTTTTATTTTGTGTAATTTAGTGGGTTTTTTTTTTGTAATTTAGGTAATTGTATATAATTTAGGTAATTGATTTAATTGTAGTGTAATGTTAGGTGTTAGTGTAAGACAGGTTAGGTTTTATTTTACAGGTAAATTTGTATTTATTTTAGCTAGGTAGTTAGTAAATAGTTAATAACTATTTAGTAACTATTCTACCTAGTTAATATAAATACAAACTTGCCTGTAAAATAAAAATAGACTCTAAGCTATCTACAATGTAACTATTAGTTATATTGTAGCTAGCTTAGGGTTTATTTTACAGGTAAGTATTTAGTTTTAAATAGGAATTATTTAGGTAATGATAGTAGGTTTTATTTAGATTTATTTTAATTATATTTAAGTTAGGGGGTGTTAGGGTTAGACTTAGGTTTAGGGGTTAATACGACGTTGGGGCGGCAGATCAGGGGTTAATAAATGTAGGTAGGTGGCAGCGATGTTAGGGGCGGCAGATTAGGGGTTAATAATATTTAACTAGTATTTGTGATGCGGGAGTGCAGCGATTTAGGGGTTAATATGTTTATTATAGTGGCGGCGATGTCTGGAGCGGCAGATTAGGGGTTAATAAGTATAATGTAGGTGTCGGCGATGTCGGGGACGGCAGATTAGGGGTTAATAAGTGTAAGATTAGGGGTGTTTAGACTAGGGGTCCATGTTAGGGTGTTAGGTGTAAACATACATTTTGTTTCCCCATAGGAATCAATGGGGCTGCATTACGGAGCTTTACGCTGCTTTATTGCAGGTGTTAGACTTTTTTCAGCCGGCTCTCCCCATTGATGTCTATGGGGAAATCTTGCACGAGCACGTAAAACCAGCTCACCGCGGCTTTCAGCAGCGCTGGTATTGGAGTGTGGTATGGAGCACAATTTTGCTCTACGCTCACTTTTTGCCTGATAACGCTGGGTTTTTGTAAACCTGTAATACCAGGGCTGTAGGGAAGTGAGCGGTGACAATAACTTGCAAGTTAGCACCGCACCGCTCATAACGCTAAACTCGTAATATAGCCGTGTATTAGCTAAATTGCGATCAGATCCTTTATATTATTACGGGTCTTGGTATATGAAATAGGGGTTGCTTAGAAATCTCAAATACATATTAAAGATACTTATATTGAAAGATTACATATAAAGAATAAAAATATATAAAAAATATATAAAAAATAAAAAGTATAAAACATATATATATATAAGCAATTTATAAAAATTTGTAAAATGTAAAATATAAAAATATCTCTAAATGTTTAAAGATAGATCCTTATCATTATAAGGATAGCAAATATGGAATAGATCCTTCCCACTAAAATTGAGGATTTTAGGCTTAATTTTTCTCCAGGATTTACAGATATTTATGGGGTTAACATTTCAATAGGAAAAAAAAGCAATACAAGAGCACCGGACTGTTAGTTAAAAAGCGAACTTTATTCCAGCTTTAATAGTTTACATGGACAAGGCCCGGTTACAACAAGTACCGGACAGGTTAGACTTGCGGTGTGGGTAATCACGTACCCCTGACTTCTAAAATATAATACAAATAAATACTATCGCCTAGATTACGAGTTTTGTCGGTAAAGACCCGCGGTGCTAACAAGCCTTTTTTTTCAGCGCACCCTTAAGCCAACGCTGGTATTACGAGTTGTCTGAATGGCTGCGTTAGCCTCAGAAAAGGGAGCGTTGAGCAAATTTAGCTTTCCTTCAACTCTCAATACCAGCATTGCCTATGGTAGCGGTAAGCTGGCTAAACGTGCTCCTAACGCAGCCCCATTGTTTCCTATGGGGAAACACTTTCTAAGTCTACACCTAACACCCTAACATGAACCCCGAGTCTAAACACCCCTAATCTTACACTTATTAACCCCTAATCTGCCGCCCCCACTATCGCTGACACCTGCATTATACTATTAACCCCTAATCTGCCGCTCTGGACACCGCCACAACCTACATTATAGCTATGAACCCCTAATCTGCTGTCTCTAACATCGCCGACACCTACATTATATTTATTAACCCCTTAGATGAAAATTAAGTTATGTACCTTATTTGATACAATAAAAAATAATAAAAATAAAGATAAAAATAAATAAAATGATGTATGAGAAATCAACATGTTTAAAAGAACTGTATAACTGAAATACTGTTGAAACCTACTGAAATATAATCATACCTGTATGCATATGTGTCTAGTGGTATTATAGTACTGATGATATAATCCAAGTGTCCAAATAAGTGTGTATACTATTAGTAGTGATTCCTGTGTCCAAACTCAATATCCAAGAAGTCCCGCTGCTGGGATAATAACTAGTAATAAACAATACAATCCTAAAAAATAAAGAAAAAAAGAAAAAACAGTGTACAAAATACCATTTATAGGTAGAGGCTATTGTTGTTGCACTCACCCAAATAAACAATCCTGAGAGAAATAGAAAGCCTCACAAATCCATGTGGGGATACTGGTCAACGCGTTTCAGCCCTTATATAGGGCCTTTTTCAAGACATAATGAGACTTCATAAAACTTAGACTTATAAATGGTATCTTCTCCAATCAAATCCTATCTGAAAGGAAGGTCTGCCTTTGTTATTTACGCCAAATTTTGTGGTAAAACGTCACTTCCGGTTTTTAGTGACGTCACTTCTGTTTTTTTCCTCTTCCGTTTTTTACCACTTCCGGTTTGCTATTTAGTGTGAAATCCATTTTGAGTAAGGGAATACTTCCATTATTACACAGCTAACTATGGGCAAACCATCTATCCAGACATTGCACAGTTTTGATCATCTGAGATCGTCTCTTTTATTAGTGTATAGTGATGTTGCGAATAGTTCGCCGGCGAATAGTTCCCGGCAAACATAGCATGTTCGCGTTCGCCGTCCGCGAATGAGTATGCGATGTTCGGTCCACCCCCTATTCCTCATCATTGAGTAAACTTTGACCCTGTACCTCACAGTCAGAAGACTCATTACAGTCAATCAGCAGCAGACCCTCCCTCCCAGACGCTCCCACCTCCTGGACAGCATCCATTTTAGATTCATTCGGAAGCTGCATTCTTAGTGAGAGGAGGGACAGTGTAGCTGCTGCTGATTTAATAGGGAAATCGATAGCTAGGCTAGTGTATTCAGTGTCCACTACAGTCCTGAAGGGCTCATCTGATCTCTGCTGTAAGGACAGCACCCCAAAAAGCCCTTTTTAGGGCTAGAACATCAGTCTGCTTTTTTTTTCCTGTGTAATCTAATTGCAGTTGCCTGCCTGCCAGCGTGTGTGTCAGGCTCACAGCGTATACTGTGCCCACTTGCCCAGTGCCACCACTCATATCTGGTGTAACAAAAGTGTACATTTTAAAAAAAAACAACACTTTTTTGACTGTGAAATAATAACAGTCAGTTTCCTTCACACGTGTGGCTAGAACAACAGTCTGCTTTTTTTTTTTTTTCCTGTGTAATCTAATTGCAGTTGCCTGCTTGCCAGCGTGTGTGTCAGGCTCACAGCGTATACTGTGCCCACTTGCCCAGTGCCACCACTCATATCTGGTGTAACAGTAGTGTACATTTAAAAAAAACAACACTTTTTTGACTGTGAATTAATAGCAGACAGCTGCCAGTACCCAAGATGGCAACCAATAAGGCAGATCAGGAGGGTTATAGAGCTGTTTTGGGGGGGATCAGGGAGGTTGGGGGCTAAGGGGGGGATGCTACACAACAGCATATGTAAATATGCTATAAAAAATTTAAAAAATAAAAATAAAAAAACTTTTATTTTAGTACTGGCAGACTTTCTGCCAGTACTTAAGACGGTGGGGACAATTGTGGGGGAGGGAAGGGAGCTGTTTGGGAGGGATCAGGGGGTCTGATGTGTCTGATGTGTCAGGTGGGAGGCTGATCTCTACACTAAAGCTAAAATTAACACTGCAAGCTCCCTACAAACTACCTAATTAACCCCTTCACTGCTAGCCATAATACACGTGTGATGCACAGCAGCATTTAGCAGCCTTCTAATTACCAGAAAGCCACGCCAAAGTCATATATGTCTGCTATTTCTGAACAAAGGGGATCCCAGAGAAGCATTTACAACCATTTGTGCCATAATTGCACAAGCTGTTTGTAAATAATTTCAGTGAGAAACCTAAAATTGCGGAAAAAAAAATAAAAAAATTAAATTTGATCGCATTTGGCGGTGAAATGGTGGCATGAAATATACCAAAATGGGCCTAGATCAATACTTTGGGTTGTCTACTACACTACACTTAAGCTAAAATTAACTCTACAAGCTCCCTACATGCTCCCTAATTAACCCCTTCACTGCTGGGCATAAAACACATGTGGTGCGCAGTGGCATTTAGCAGCCTTCTAATTACCAAAAAGCAACGCCAAAGCCATATAAGTGTGCTATTTCTGAACAAAGGGGATCCCAGAGAAGCATTTACAACCATTTATGCCATAATTGCATAAGTTGTTTGCAAATAATTTCTGTAAGAAACCTAAAGTTTGTGAAAAAGTGAACAATTTTTTTTTATTTGATCGCATTTGGCGGTGAAATGGTGGCATTAAATATACCAAAATGGGCCTAGATCAATACTTTGGGTTGTCTACTACACTACACTTAAACTAAAATTAACTCTACATGCTCCCTACATGCTCCCTAATTAACCCCTTCACTGCTGGGCATAAAACACATGTGGTGCGCAGTGGCATTTAGCAGCCTTCTAATTACCAAAAAGCAACGCCAAAGCCATATAAGTCTGCTATTTCTGAACAAAGGGGATCCCAGAGAAGCATTTACAACCATTTATGCCATAATTGCATAAGTTGTTTGTAAATAAATTCTGTGAGAAACCTAAAGTTTATTATATAGTGAACAAATTTTTTTTTATTTGATCGCATTTGGCAGGTGAAATGGTGGCATTAAATATACCAAAATGGGCCTAGATCAATACTTTGGGTTGTCTACTACACTACACTTAAGCTAAAATTAACTCTACAAGCTCCCTACATGCTCCCTAATTAACCGCTTCACTGCTGGGCATAAAACACGTGTGGTGCGCAGTGGCATTTAGCAGCCTTCTAATTACCAAAAAGCAACGCCAAAGCCATATAAGTCTGCTATAATGGCATGTCTGGCACACAGTGTTGGGGCAAGGGTCCATCTGACCACTGATACCTGGTCTGCAAAGTATGGTCAGGGCAGGTATATCACCTACACTGCGCACTGTGAAGCGGGCATAACCCTTACACTACCTGATCGATACAACATCATACCTGATGTTTTAAAGCACGTTATTCCAAACAATTTAGGAATGTTAGGTGATTTATGCCCTTTATGGATTAAAACCAGACTCTGCATCAACTATGTAATTTTCCATGGGAGTTTTGCCATGGATCCCCCTCCGGCATGCCACAGTCCAGGTGTTAGTCCCCTTGAAACAACTTTTCCATCACTATTGTGGCCAGAAAGAGTCCCTGTGGATTTTAAAATTCGCCTGCCTATTGAAGTCTATGGCGGTTCGCCCGGTTCGCCGGTTCGCGAACTTTTGCCGAATTTTTATGTTCGGGACATCACTATTAGTGATGTCCCGAACTGTTCGCCCGCGAACGGTTCACAGCGAACATGGCTTGTTCGCGTTCGCGTTTGTGGGCGAACACATGGCGATGTTCGATCCGCCCCTATGTGTCATCATTGAGGAAACTTTGACCCTTTATGTCACAGCCGTCTGACACATTAGAGCCAATCAACATCAGACACTCCCTCACAGACCCTCCCAGCTACTCGGAATCCGCCATTTTAGACTCATAACGACCTTGCTTTCTTAATGAGAGGACGTGTTGTGTTTTTGCTCCTGACATTAATAGGAAAAACATAGCTAGGCTAGTGTATTTACAGTCCAGAAGGACTCCACTCATCTCTGCTGCAAGCACAGCACCCCAAAAAACCCTTTTTAGGGCTATATTTCGTGCCGTTTTTTGTTTTTTTTCGTTTTTTTTTTTATTAGCATTTGCCTGGCTTTCAGGCTGTGTGTTTAAGGCTCACAGCATATGCTGCTGTGATTACTGCCACCACTGATATCTCCCTAACAACATTAGTTTAAATTTAACTAACCAAAAAATTTAATTATTTTGCTAGTGTAATTTTTTTTCATTTTCTATCAGGCCTGTGTCACACAGCATATACTCTGGTTCATTGCTCTGTGCGAGCCACCAGTGTTAATATCCGTTTATAACATTATTTTAAATTTAAAAAAAAAAAAAATATTTTGCTAGTGTAATCTAATTACATTTACTATCAGGCCTGTGTCTGTCAGGCTCACTCAGCATTAATATACCTCATTTTTTTCAGTCTTTTGGTTAATTGGTCTGTGCCAGGCATCCATCCAGCACTCATATCTTCTTCACCTTAATTTAAATTTAAAAAAATAATTTTTTAAATTTGTTTGATAGTGTAATCTAATATAATTTTCTATCAGGCCTGTGTGTTTTGCTGACATACAGAGCCTACTGTGTTTACTTGCTGCCCTCCCTAGTCTATGAGCCACGACTCATATGTGTTTAACCTTTTTTTAATTTCCCCCCCAAAAAAATAATTTAAATCATTTTTCTAGTGTAATCTAATAGTATTTTCTATCAGGCGTGTGTGTATCTGACTTACAGAGCCTACTGTTTTTAATAGCTGCCCTTCCAAGGCTAGACAGCCACGACTCATATTTATGTGCTTAACCTTTTTCTTTAAATTGCCAAAAAAAAAGTCTTTAAATCATTATGCTAGTGTAATCTAATTTTATTTTCTATCAGGCCTGTGTCTAACTGTCTATCTGACTTACAAAGCATACTGTTGTTAATTGCTGCCCTACGTAGCAGCCAGCCAGTGCAACCACTCATATGTACATTGCACTTCTTAACATTATTTTAATATTAAAATCTAAAATTTTAAAATATTTTGCTAGTGTAATCTAACTTAATTTTCTATCAGGCCTGTGTTTTTGTCACTTACACAGCATACTGTGTTAAATTGCTGCCCTACCTACCATCCACGACTCATATCTGCCAGCCTGTGTGCCAGGCCCAACTAGCCAATTAGTGGCACCAATCATAATTCTTGTAACAGTATATATAAAAACAAAATCATAATTTTTTGGACTGCAAATATTCAGTCTCCTAGTGTCCTTGAATTGCATTTACCTCCTGCCTGCCAGCCTTTTGTGCCAGGCTGTCTTGCCAACTATTTACACCAATCCTAATTGTTGTCACAGTATAGTTACTAATTAAAATTAAAAAATATTTGATTGTTGATCTTAATCCTCAGTTTGCTCGTGCCCTAGAATTGCACTTTTCTACTTCCTTCCAAGCCTGTGTGCCAGGCCTACTTGAAAAATATTTACACCAATCATATTTGTTGTCACAGTATTCTTATTAATTAAAAATTAAAATTTTGGGTAATATTTGTGGCGAATCCTCAGTTTGCTGGTGCCAGTGAATTGCACTTTCCTCCTGCCTTGCAGCCTGCTGTGTGCCAGGCCCACCTAGCCAATTATTGCCAGCAATCCTATTTCTTTTAACAGTATTGCCAAAATGGTCAATCATCACTGTTTTGACTGTCAGTAATCAGTCTCCTAGTGTCCTTGAATTGCATCTACCTCTTGCCTGCCAGCCTTTTGTGCCAGGCCGTCTTGCCAACTATTTACACCAATCCTAATTGTTGTCACAGTATAGTTACTAAATAAAATTAAAAAAATCTTGATTGTTGATCTTAATCCTCAGTTTGCTCATGCCCTAGAATTGCACTTTTCTACTGCCTTCCAAGCCTGTGTGCCAGGCCTACTTGAAAAATATTTACACCAATCATATTTGTTGTCACAGTATTCTTAGTAATTAAAAATTAAAATTTTGGTTAATATTTATTGGGAATCCTCAGTTTGCTGGTGCCAGTGAATTGCACTTTCCTCCTGCTTTGCAGCCTGCTGTGTGCCAGGTCCACCTAGCCAATTATTGCCAGCAATCCTATTTCTTTTAACAGTATTGCAAAAATTGTCAATCATCACTGTTTTGACTGTCAGTATTCAGTCTCCTAATGTTGTTGAATTGCATTTACCTCCTGCCTGCCAGCCTTTTGTGCCAGGCTGTCTTGCCAACTATTTACACCAATCCTAATTGTTGTCACAGTATAGTTACTAATTAAAATTAAAAAATATTTGATTGTTGATCTTAATCCTCAGTTTGCTCGTGCCCTAGAATTGCACTTTTCTACTGCCTTCCAAGCCTGTGTGCCAGGCCAACTTGAAAAATATTTACACCAATCATATTTGTTGTCACAGTATTCTTATTAATTAAAAATTTAAATTTTGGGTAATATTTGTGGCGAATCCTCAGTTTGCTGGTGCCAGTGAATTGCACTTTCCTCCTGCCTTGCAGCCTGCTGTGTGCCAGGCCCACCTAGCCAATTATTGCCAGCAATCCTATTTCTTTTAACAGTATTGCAAAAATTGTCAATCATCACTGTTTTGACTGTCAGTATTCAGTCTCCTAGTGTCCTTGAATTGCATTTACCTCTTGCCTGCCAGCCTTTTGTGCCAGGCCGTCTTGCCAACTATTTACACCAATCCTAATTGTTGTCACAGTATAGTTACTAATTAAAATTACAAAATTCTTGATTGTTGATCTTAATCCTCAGTTTGCTCGTGCCCTAGAATTGCACTTTTCTCCTGCCTTCCGCTGCTAGTCCTCCTAACCTTGACGCACCATCTACGTCCAGCTGTGCTTTGGGCAGGTCTCAAGTGACCAGTGCCACTCCCCCGCCTGTCGCCACCACCAACACTAGCACCACAGCCGCTTCACTTGATCTGTCACAGGAGTTATTGACACATCAGTTGGAAGAAATGAGTGATGCGCAACCATCATTGACAGAGGATGTAGAAAATAGTGATCAGTCTCAGTCAGGCAGCATTACGCCCATCAACGCATGCTGTTGCCACCACCAGAATGCCGTCATCGCACAGCTCAGCCAGTGTGGCATTTTTTTTGTGTGTCTGCCTCTGACAACAGCGATGCCATTTGCAACCTGTGCCAAAAGAAACTGAGTCGTGGGAAGCCCAACAGCCACCTATGTACAACTGCTTTGCGAAGGCACATGGTCTCCCATCACAAAGGCCGATGGGAAGAACACATGAGTAGAAGCAGCACACAAAGTGAAAGCCGCCCTCCTCCTCCTGCTCCAGCATCTTCAGTCTCTCTTACGTAGCAGTTCCTGGTCATCTGCCCACAGTCAGGTGTCTGTCAAGGACATGTTTGAGCGTTAGAAGCCAATTTCTCAAAGTCAACCCCTTGCCCGGCGTCTGACAGCTGGCTTGTCTGAACTCTTAGCCCACCAGCTTTTACCATACAAGCTGGTGGAGTCTGATGCTTTCAAAAAATTTGTATCTATTGGGACACCGCAGTGGAAGGTACCTGGCAGAAATTTCTTTTCACAAAAGGCAATCCCAAACCTGTACTCTGTTGTGAGAAAGGAAGTTATGGCATGTCTGGCACACAGCGTTGGGGCAAGGGTCCATATGACCACGGATAGCTGGTCTGCAAAGCATGGTCAGGGCAGGTATATCACCTACACTGCGCATTGGGTAAACCTGCTGACTTCTGACAAGCATGGAATGCGTGGCTCTGCAGAAGAGTTGGTGACACCGCCACGACTTGCAGGCAGGCCTGCTGCTACCTCCTCTACTCCTCCTACTCCATCCTCTTCCCTAACCTCTTCCTCGGCTGAGTCCTCTTCAACTTCTGCTTCTTGCTCCACATCTATGGCACCCCCCAGCTCCCCAGGTACTATGCTACATCCCGGGTAAGGCAGTGTCACGCCATCTTGGGGTTGACTTGCCTGAAAGCGGAGAGTCACACCGCACCAGCACTCCTGACCGCCCTGAACGCACAGGTGGATCAGTGGCTGACTCCGCACCAACTGGAGATTGGCAAGGTTGTTTCTGACAATGTAAGTAATTTGGTGGCGGCATTGAAATTGGGCAAGTTGACACATGTGCCGTGCATGGCACATGTGTGTAATCTGTCCTGATCCTGACAATATTCATCCAAGGGTTTTAAAAGAACTTCGATCAGTGCTAACCGTCCCATTAACTGATCTGTTTAATCAGTCACTATTAACAGGAGCTGTCCCAGATGATTGGAGAATAGCAAATGTAATACCTCTTCATAAAAAGGGCAGTAGAGAAGAATCTGGCAACTACAGGCCAGTTAGTTTAACTTCAGTAGTAGGGAAATTAATGGAAAGCCTCTTAAAAGAAAGAATTATGACTTACATAAAGACAAACAATTTAGAGGACCAAAATCAGCATGGTTTTACTTCAGGGAGCTCATGTCAGACTAATCTAATTGACTTCTTTGATTATGTAACAAAAGTATTAGACAAGGGAGGAGCAGTTGATGTAGCATAACTAGATTTCAGCAAAGCATTTGACACTGTCCCACACAATAAACTTATTCACAAACTATATATCCTTGGTCTAGATTCAAAAATTGTGAACTGGGTGGAATGCTGGCTTAAGGACAGAAAACAAAGTGTCTTAGTAAATGGAGTTCATTCAGCAGAGGGGGCTGTTACTAGTGGTGTTCCTCAGGGTCAGTTCTGGGGCCTGTTTTGTTTAACATATTTATCTGCGATATCAGCAAAGGGCTACAGGGGAAAGTATGTCTCTTTGCAGATGATACAAAAATTTGCAACAGAGTGGATGTTCCAGGGGGGGTAGACAAAATGAGAAGTGATATACAACAATTGGAGGATTGGACAAAAGACTGGGATCTAAAGTTTAACACAGCAAAGTGTAAAATAATGCATTTAGGGAAGAAAAATCCAAATTTTAATTACAGACTCAATGACACTTTACTGACTGTTACAGATGAGGAACAGGACTTGGGAATTATTATTTCAGATGATTTAAAACTTAGTAAACAATGTAGTAATGCAGCGAGTAAGGCTAGCAGAATGCTTGGATGTATTGGTAGAGGTATTTGCAGCAGAAATAGTAAGGTTCTTATGCCACTTTATAGATCATTAGTTAGGCCTCATCTTGAGTATTGTGTGCAGTTCTGGAGGCCATATCTTCAGAAGGATATTAACAAACTTGAATCTGTGCAAAGGAGGGCTACCAAAATGGTACATGGTCTAAAAAATAAAACTTACCAGGATAGGCTCAATGACCTAAATATGTATAGCTTGGAGGAGAGAAGGGAAAGAGGTGATATGATAGCAACTTTCAAGTACATTAAAGGGTTTAGTAAAACTGAGGCTGTGGGTATTTTACATAAAATGGAAAATTCAAGAACAAGGGGTCATGAGCTCAAGCTAAAGGGTAGTAGATTCAGGAGTAATTTGAGGAAGCACTTCTTTACAGAAAGAGTGATTGATTTATGGAATAAACTTCCTCAAGAGGTAGTAGCAACAAACACTGTGGGGGACTTTAAAAATGCATGGGACAAGCATAGGGCTATCCTACGAACTAGATAATTTATACTGTTAGGTAAGGTCGGGCAGACTTGCTGGGGCTATGGCTCTTATCTGCCGTCAATATCTATGTTTCTATGTTTCTAATTGTACAACGATTTGTCCATAAGTACCCTGGCTTACAGGACGTACTGAAGCAGGCCAGGAAGGTGTGTGGCCATTTCAGGCGTTCCTACACGGCCATGGCGCACTTGTCCGATATCCAGCGTCGAAACAACCTGCCAGTGAGGCGATTGATTTGCGACAGCCCGACACGGTGGAATTCAACACTCCTAATGTTTGACCGCCTGCTCCAACAAGAAAAAGCTGTTAATGAGTATTTATATGACCGGGGTGCTAGGACAGCCTCTGGGGAGCTGGGGATATTTTTGCCAAATTACTGGACGCTCATGCGCAATGCCTGTAGGCTCATGCGTCCTTTTGAGAGGTGACAAACCTTGTCAGTCGCACTGAAGGCACCATCAGCGACATCATATCATTTGTTTTCTTCCTGGAGCGTGCCCTGCGAAGAGTGCTGGATCAGGCAGTAGATGAGCGTGAAGAGGAAGAGGAAGAGTTGTGGTGTCCATCACCCCCACTAACAGCCTTATCAGCATCGCTTGCTGGACCTGCGGCAACGCAGGAAGAGGATTGTAAGGAAGAGGAGTCAGAGGAGGAATGTGGCTTTAAGGAGGAGGAGGAGGAGGAGGAGGAAGACCGAGCACAACAGGCATCCCAGGGTGCTCGTTGTTGTCACCTCTCTGGTACCCGTGGTGTTGTACGTGGCTGGGGGGAACAAGATACAATCAGTGAGATCAGTGAGGAGGAGGAACGGGACATGATTAGCTCGGCATCCAACCTTGTTCAAATGGGTTCTTTCATGCTGTCGTGCCTGTTGAGGGACCCTCGTATAAAAAAGCTGAAGGAGAACGACCTGTACTGGGTGTCCACGCTCCTCGACCCCCGGTATAAGCATAAAGTGCCTGAAATGTTACCAAATTCCCGCAAGTCGGAAAGGATGGAGCATTTTAAGAATAAATTAAAAACTATGCTTTACACAGCGTATAAGGGTGATGTCACAGCACCACAGGAATGTAACAGGGGAAGAGATGAAATTAATCCTCCTCCTCCTCCCATGACCACGGCGGCAAGGACAGGATGCTTTCCTGATGTCTTGTTGATGGAGGACATGCGTACCTTTTTAACTCCCATGCACCATCAGAGCCTTTCGGGATCCAGCCTTAGAGAAAGACTCAACCGACAGGTAGCAGACTACCTAGCTTTAACTGCGGATCTCGACACTCTCAGGAGCGATGGACCCCTTGACTACTGGGTGTGCAGGCTGGACTTGTGGCCTGAGCTATCCCAATTTGCAATGGAACTTCTGGCCTGCCCCGCTTCAAGTGTCCTGTCCGAAAGGACTTTCAGTGCAGCAGGAGGTTTTGTCACTGAGAAGAGAAGTCGCCTAGGTCAAAAAAGCCTTGACTATCTCACTTTTATAAAAATGAATGAGGGCTGGATCCCGATGGGACTGACATTGGGCGATACATTTGAATAAAAAAGGCCTGATGACGAGATGAGCTGGCTTGGGCTACAACTGGTACACAGGCTTGCCTTTTTTTTTTTTTATAAAGCCGGAGGACTTGCTTGACTTATCTGCCAAAAACTAGTGTTCAAGCCACAAGCTTTTAGGGGACTTTATAAATGTTTTACAAACATCAATTTTTCTGGCCGCTGCTACAGCAGTTGCTACAACAATACCCCAATTTTTCAGTCATTTGTACATTCCGAATTTTTCTGGCCTCTGCTGCAGCTCTGTGGGTACAAAACTCAAATAAAAAAAATAAGGCACATAACACTAGTGATTAAACTATTACGAATTGTACAACTTAGCACACCACTCATATCTGGTGGACCATTAAATTGAACGCAAAATGCCACAAATTTGAAAGAGTAGGACCGACCAAGCATCTTTATCCGTCTCTTGGTTGCTCTAAATTATCTTTGTGTTCCATCTATGCCATACCTGTACTCTATTGTTCAAAAGGGTGGCATATGTGGTGTTTCATGCTGTTGTGCCTGTTGTGGGTCGTGGCCCATGGTATAAAAAGGCTGAAGGAGAACGACCTGTAATGGGTGCCCCATCAAATTTTTAGAAAAATATTCCTGGTTCCTCTCTATTATCTCTGGGTTTCTAAAATGGATGCCATACCTGTACTCGCTTGTGCAAAAGGATGGCATATGTGGTGGTGTTTCCTGCAGTTGTTTCTGTTGAGGGTGCTGGACCCTCTTATAAAAAAGCTGAAGGAGAACGACCTGGAGTGGGAGTCCAAGCATGGTTTTTGGGGCTATTTCACTTTTCCAAACAATTATCTGTGGGTTTCTAAAATCAATGCCGTACCAGTACTCTATTGTTCAAAAGTATGCCATATGTTCTCTTTCCTGCTGGTATTTTGTTTGAGGGTCCTGGACCCTCTTATAAAAAGGCCTAAGGAGAAAGAGGTGTACTGGGTGTCCACTCATTTTTTTTTCTATTTCACATTTGACCAAAATTATCTCTGGGTTTGTAAAATTAATGCTGTACCTGTACTCTATTGTTCAAAAGGATGCCATACGTCCTCTTTCCTGCTGGTGTTTTTTTTGAGGGTCCTGGACCCTCTTATAAAAAGGCCTAAGGAGAAAGAAGTGTACTGGGTGTCCATCGAATCATTTTTTTTATTCAAATTACCATTTGCAACAAATTATCTCTGGGTTTCTAAAATCAATGCCTTTCCTGTACTCTATTGTTCAAAAGGATGCCATACGTCCTCTTTCCTGATGGTGTTTTTTTTGAGGG
Source organism: Bombina bombina (assembly GCF_027579735.1). Taxonomy (NCBI): domain Eukaryota; kingdom Metazoa; phylum Chordata; class Amphibia; order Anura; family Bombinatoridae; genus Bombina; species Bombina bombina. Next base: position 968,358,337 of record NC_069499.1, on the reverse strand, counting down.
TCCTGGACCCTCTTATAAAAAGGCCTAAGGAGAAAGAGGTGTACTGGGTGTCCACTCATTTTTTTTTCTATTTAACAATTGACCAAAATGATCTCTGGGTTTGTAAAATCAATGCTGTACCTGTACTCTATTGTTCAAAAGGATGCCATACGTCCTCTTTCCTGCTGGTGTTTTTTTTGAGGGTCCAGGACCCTCTTATAAAAAGGCCTAAGGAGAAAGAAGTGCACTGGGTGTCCATCGAATCATTTTTTTGATTCAAATTTCCATTTGCAAAAAATTATCTCTGGGTTTCTAAAATCAATGCCTTTCCTGTACTCTATTGTTCAAAAGGATGCCATATGTCCTCTTTCCTGCTGGTGTTTTGTTTGAGGGTCCTGGACCCTCTTATAAAAAGGCCTAAGGAGAAAGAATTGTACTGGGTGTCCATCGAATCATTTTTTTGATTCAAATTCCCGGTTGCAACAAATTATCTCCGGGTTTCTAAAATCAATGCCTTTCCTATAATCTTTTTTTTCAAAAGGATGCCATATGTCCTCTTTCCTTCTGCTGGTTTTGTTGAGGGTCCTGGAGCCTCTGCTAAAAAGGCCTAAGGATAAATAAGTGTACTGGGTGTCTATTCAATGTTTTTTTTAGATTTCCCGGTTGTAACAAATTATCTCTGTGTTTCTAAAATCAATGCCTTTCCTGTAATCTATTTTTCAAAAGGATGCCATATGTCCTCTTTCATGCTGTTGTTTCTGTTGAGGCTCCGGGACCCTCTTATAAAAAGGCCTAAGGATAAAGAAGTGTACTGGGTGTCCAATCAATGTTTTTTTCTATTTCCCGGGTCATATAAATGATCTCTGTGTATCTAAAATCAATGCCTTTCCTGTAATCTAATTTACAAAAGTATGCCATATGTCCTCTTTCCTGCTGCTGGTTTTGTTGAGGGTCCTGGAGCCTCTGCTAAAAAGGCCTAAGGATAAAGAAGTGTACTGGGTGTCTAGTCTATGTTTTTTTAGATTTCACGGTTGGAACAAATTTTCCCCGGGTTTCTAAAATCAATGCCTTTACTGTAATCTATTATTCACAAGGATGCCATATGTACTCTTTCATGCTGTTGTTTCTGTTGAGGCTCCGGGAGCCTCTTATTAAAAAGGCCTAAGGATAAATAAGTGTACTGGGTGTCTAATCAATGTTTTTTTCTATTTCCCGGTTGCAACTAATGATCTCTGTGTTTCTAAAATCAATGCCTTTCCTGTAATCTAATTTATAAAAGTATGCCATATGTCCTCTTTCCTGCTGCTGGTTTTGGTGAGGGTCCTGGAGCCTCTGCTAAAAAGGCCTAAGGATAAAGAAGTGTACTGGGTGTCTAATCTATGTTTTTTTAGATTTCACGGTTGCAAAAAATTATCCATGGGTTTCTAAAATCAATGCCTTTCCTGTAATCTATTATTCACAAGGATGCCATATGTACTCTTTCATGCTGTTGTTTCTGTTGAGGCTCTGGGAGCCTCTTATTAAAAAGGCCTAAGGATAAATAAGTGTACTGGGTGTCTAATCAATGTTTTTTTCTATTTCCCGGTTGCAACTAATGATCTCTGTGTTTCTGAAATCAATGCCTTTCCTATAATATTTTTTTCAAAAGGATGCCATATGTCCTCTTTCCTGCTGCTGGTTTTGTTGAGGGTCCTGGAGCCTCTGCTGAGCATAATAAAATAAAAAAAATTAATTTAACTTGACTTAATAACTGAAGCATGTCTTCAGGAGTCAGGTGTGGTCGTAGGTAGTGGTTGTTAGCCGATTCTTTTTAATGCAAATTGCAATTGCCACAGCATGCATAAAATGTGCGTCACTAGTCACTCTCCAAATCTTACCTTTTTTTTTCATTCTGGATTATTTTGGTGACCAACGCCATATTGGAAAGGCAAAATACAGGTCTCCGTACCCGTTGATATAAGGGGTGACTAGTGCTTTTCCTTCTCTTTGTCAATAGTTGTGATTAACGAGTTGTCCAGTTACTATAGAACTGGTTTGATAACCCAGGTTCCTGGGGGGGTATATTGGCGTCAGCTTTGACAATGACAGCACTATCAGGCTAGAGAGGCCTCTCAGTGTCGCGGCTAGCTGTAACGCAGTCACCTGAGGAACATAGGTAAGCCGATATGAGTTAGGTATCTCCAGGCTCCTCTTGGATAGCCCCAGAAAGTGTGACTATGAATCCCAAAAAGAAAATTAAATTAAGGTTGAAAAGTAACTCCAAAGTAACTTTTAAGACCTGGAGCTCCTCAAACACACGTCCTACCGCAACAGCTATAGGCTCCGCCACCCACAAATCTTAACTTTTTAATGCCAATTGATATTGCCACAGCTGGAACAACAGTAAATAACATGTCCATCCCCACAGTCTCCGAAGCTGTTGTCGGATGTATACAAAAACACTGATAAAGTATTCCTTTCGGGGCGCAAAGAGATGGATACCGGAACACTCCAGGAACTTCACAAGAGTTGCTGTCTTGTGTTTCTGGTGATGTTTGAGACATCTGGGTAGTGTACAGGGAGGCCCAAAATCCTCTACATCTCTGTGCACCACAGGACCGGACGTCCTTGTCATCAATAAGCACATGAAATTGCTGGCATTTTCGTTGCTTCAAGAAGTTCAGCTTTTGTGGTGATAGTACAGAATTAAAAAACTTTGGTTTCCTACCATACTCAAGACAATCTTGTAGTTCAAGCTTCGGACTTGCTGTGGGAAACAGTGGCCTGTCCATACCAGGAAGATGATGTAGACAGAAGTAACGAGCTCTGCTTGCAGGTGACACATGTTTATCGTCAATCATCAAAGGGGTTGCGTGCAGAATATGGCTGATGGCCCCTTATTCACATGTTTGTCCAGAGCCACAACCTTTGCAAACAGCCAGAAGAAAGGTCGGTTCTCACCAGCCTTAAGTTGAGCTTCATTTACCAAATGCTGATATTCAAAAAATAGACAAACAGTGCCTTAAATAACACATTTGCGATATGGATTCACCAGAGCAAGGTAATTGCAAGAACTAAGTTCCCACGATTACAAAATTGAAATGCCACAACTACGCAATCTTCACCTTCACATTATTATTGTCACACTCTATTGTACTCCTATGCCCAGCTCCCTGCTCTTGTTTTTGTTGAGGGTACTGGAGCCTCTGCTAAAAAGGCCTATGGATAAAGAAGTGTACTGGGTGTCTGTTCAATGTTTTTTTAGATTTCCCGGTTGCAACTAATTATCTCTGTGTTTCTAAAATCAATGCCTTTCCTGTAATCTATTATTCCAAAGGATGACATATGTCCTCTTTCATGCAGTTGTTTGGGTTGAGGCTCCGGGACCCTCTTATTAAAAAGGCCTGAGGATAAATAAGTGTACTGGGTGTCTAATCAATGTTTTTTTCTATTTCCCGGGTCATATAAATGATCTCTGGGATTCTAAAATCAATGCCTTTCCTATAATCTATTATTCAAAAGGATGACATATCTCCTCTTTCATGCTGTTGTTTCGGTTGAGGCTCCGGGACCCTCTTATTAAAAAGGCCTGAGGAAAAATAAGTACTAAGTGTCTAATCAATGTTTTTTTTTCTATTTCCCGGGTCATATAAATGATCTCTGGGATTCTAAAATCAATGCCTTTCCTGTAATCTATTATTCAAAAGGATGACATATCTCCTCTTTCATGCTGTTGTTTCGGTTGAGGCTCCGGGACCCTCTTATTAAAAAGGCCTGAGGAAAAATAAGTGTACTGAGTGTCTAATCAATGTTTTTTTTCTATTTCCCGGGTCATATAAATGATCTCTGGGATTCTAAAATCAATGCCTTTCCTGTAATCTATTATTCAAAAGGATGACATATGTCCTCTTTCATGCTGTTGTTTCGGTTGAGGCTCCGGGACCCTCTTATTAAAAAGGCCTAAGAATAAATGAGTGTACTGGGTGTCTAATCAATGTTTTTTTCTATTTCCCGGGTCATATAAATGATCTCTGGGATTCTAAAATCAATGCCTTTCCTGTAATCTATTATTCAAAAGGATGACATATGTCCTCTTTCATGCTGTTGTTTCGGTTGAGGCTCCAGGACCCTCTTATTAAAAAGGCCTGAGAATAAATAAGTGTACTGGGTGTCTAATCAATGTTTTTTTCTATTTCCCGGTTGCAAATAATGATCTGTGGGTTTCTAAAATCAATGCCTTTCTTGTAATCTATTATTCAAAAGGATGACATATGTCCTCTTTCATGCTGTTGTTTCGGTTGAGGCTCCGGGACCCTCTTATTAAAAAGGCCTGAGCAAAAATAAGTGTACTGGGTGTCTAATCAATGTTTTTTTCTTTTTCACGTTTGCAAATAAAGATCCGTGGGTTTCTAAAATCAATGCCTTTCTTGTAATCTATTATTCAAAAGGATGACATATGTCCTCTTTCATGCTGTTGTTTTGGTTGAGGCTCCGGGACCCTCTTATTAAAAAGGCCTGAGGAAAAATAAGTGTACTGGGTGTCTAATCAATGTTTTTTTCTATTTCCCGGTTGCAAATAAAGATCTGTGGGTTTCTAAAATCAATGCCTTTCTTGTAATCTATTATTCAAAAGGATGACATATGTCCTCTTTCATGCTGTTGTTTCGGTTGAGGCTCCGGGACCCTCTTATTAAAAAGGCCTGAGGAAAAATAAGTGTACTGAGTGTCTAATCAATGTTTTTTTCTATTTCCCGGGTCATATAAATGATCTCTGGGATTCTAAAATCAATGCCTTTCCTGTAATCTATTATTCAAAAGGATGACATATCTCCTCTTTCATGCTGTTGTTTCGGTTGAGGCTCCGGGACCCTCTTATTAAAAAGGCCTGAGGAAAAATAAGTGTACTGAGTGTCTAATCAATGTTTTTTTCTATTTCCCGGGTCATATAAATGATCTCTGGGATTCTAAAATCAATGCCTTTCCTGTAATCTATTATTCAAAAGGATGACATATGTCCTCTTTCATGCTGTTGTTTCAGTTGAGGCTCCGGGACCCTCTTATTAAAAAGGCCTGAGGAAAAATAAGTGTACTGAGTGTCTAATCAATGTTTTTTTCTATTTCCTGGGTCATATAAATGATCTCTGGGTTTCTAAAATCAATGCCTTTCCTGTAATCTATTATTCAAAAGGATGACATATGTCCTCTTTCATGCTGTTGTTTCGGTTGAGGCTCCGGGACCCTCTTATTAAAAAGGCCTAAGAATAAATGAGTTTACTGGGTGTCTAATCAATGTTTTTTTCTATTTCCCGGGTCATATAAATGATCTCTGTGATTCTAAAATTAATGCCTTTCCTGTAATCTATTATTCAAAAGGATGACATATCTCCTCTTTCATGCTGTTGTTTCGGTTGAGGCTCCGGGACCCTCTTATTAAAAAGGCCTGAGAATAAATAAGTGTACTGGGTTTCTAATCAATGTTTTTTTCTATTTCCCGGTTGCAAATAATGATCTGTGGGTTTCTAAAATCAATGCCTTTCTTGTAATCTATTATTCAAAAGGATGACATATGTCCTCTTTCATGCTGTTGTTTTCGGTTGAGGCTCCGGGACCCTCTTATTAAAAAGGCCTGAGGAAAAATAAGTGTACTGAGTGTCTAATCAATGTTTTTTTCTATTTCCCAGGTCATATAAATGATCTCTGGGATTCTAAAATCAATGCCTTTCCTGTAATCTATTATTCAAAAGGATGACATATCTCCTCTTTCATGCTGTTGTTTCAGTTGAGGCTCCGGGACCCTCTTATTAAAAAGGCCTGAGGAAAAATAAGTGTAGTGAGTGTCTAATCAATGTTTTTTTTTATTTCCCGGGTCATATAAATGATCTCTGGGATTCTAAAATCAATGCCTTTCCTGTAATCTATTATTCAAAAGGATGACATATCTCCTCTTTCATGCTGTTGTTTCGGTTGAGGCTCCGGGACCCTCTTATTAAAAAGGCCTGAGGAAAAATAAGTGTACTGAGTGTCTAATCAATGTTTTTTTCTATTTCCCGGGTCATATAAATGATCTCTGGGATTCTAAAATCAATGCCTTTCCTGTAATCTATTATTCAAAAGGATGACATATCTCCTCTTTCATGCTGTTGTTTCAGTTGAGGCTCCGGGACCCTCTTATTAAAAAGGCCTGAGGAAAAATAAGTGTATTGAGTGTCTAATCAATGTTTTTTTCTATTTCCCGGGACATATAAATGATCTCTGGGATTCTAAAATCAATGCCATTCCTGTAATCTATTATTCAAAAGGATGACATATGTCCTCTTTGATGCTGTTGTTTCGGTTGAGGCTCCGGGACCCTCTTATTAAAAAGGCCTAAGAATAAATGAGTGTACTGGGTGTTTAATCAATGTTTTTTTCTATTTCCCGGGTCATATAAATGATCTCTGTGATTCTAAAATCAATGCCTTTCCTGTAATCTATTATTCAAAAGGATGACATATCTCCTCTTTCATGCTGTTGTTTCGGTTGAGGCTCCGGGACCCTCTTATTAAAAAGGCCTGAGAATAAATAAGTGTACTGGGTGTCTAATCAATGTTTCTTTCTATTTCCCGGTTGCAAATAATGATCTGTGGGTTTCTAAAATCAATGCCTTTCTTGTAATCTATTATTCAAAAGCATGACACATGTCCTCTTTCATTCTGTTGTTTCGGTTGAGGCTCCGGGACCCTCTTATTAAAAAGGCCTGAGCAAAAATAAGTGTACTGGGTGTCTAATCAATGTTTTTTTCTCTTTCAAGGTTGCAAATAAAGATCCGTGGGTTTCTAAAATCAATGCCTTTCTTGTAATCTATTATTCAAAAGGATGACATATGTCCTCTTTCATGCTGTTGTTTCGGTTGAGGCTCCGGGACCCTCTTATTAAAAAGGCCTGAGGAAAAATAAGTGTACTGAGTGTCTAATCAATGTTTTTTTCTATTTCCCGGGTCATATAAATGATCTCTGGGATTCTAAAATCAATGCCTTTCCTGTAATCTATTATTCAAAAGGATGACATATCTCCTCTTTCATTCTGTTGTTTCAGTTGAGGCTCCGGGACCCTCTTATTAAAAAGGCCTGAGGAAAAATAAGTGTACTGAGTGTCTAATCAATGTTTTTTTCTATTTCCCGGGTCATATAAATTATCTCTGGGATTCTAAAATCAATGCTTTTCCTGTAATCTATTATTCAAAAGGATGACATATCTCCTCTTTCATGCTGTTGTTTCGGTTGAGGCTCCGGAACCCTCTTATTAAAAAGGCCTGAGGAAAAATATGTGTACTGAGTGTCTAATCAATGTTTTTTTCTATTTCCCGGGTCATATAAATGATCTCTGGGATTCTAAAATCAATGCCTTTCCTGTAATCTATTATTCAAAAGGATGACATATCTCCTCTTTCATGCTGTTGTTTCAGTTGAGGCTCCGGGACCCTCTTATTAAAAAGGCCTGAGGAAAAATAAGTGTACTGAGTGTCTAATCAATGTTTTTTTCTATTTCCCGGGTCATATAAATGATCTCTGGGATTCTAAAATCAATGCCTTTCCTGTAAGCTATTATTCAAAAGGATGACATATGTCCTCTTTCATGCTGATGTTTCGGTTGAGGCTCCGGGACCCTCTTATTAAAAAGGCCTAAGAATTAATGAGTGTACTGGGTGTCTAATCAATGTTTTTTTCTATTTCCCGGGTCATATAAATGATCTCTGTGATTCTAAAATCAATGCCTTTCCTGTAATCTATTATTCAAAAGGATGACATATCTCCTCTTTCATGCTGTTGTTTCGGTTGAGGCTCCGGGACCCTCTTATTAAAAAGGCCTGAGAATAAATAAGTGTACTGGGTGTCTAATCAATGTTTCTTTCTATTTCCCAGTTGCAAATAATGATCTGTGGGTTTCTAAAATCAATGCCTTTCTTGTAATCTATTATTCAAAAGGATGACATATCTATTCTTTCATGCTGTTGTTTCGGTTGAGGCTCCGGGACCCTCTTATTAAAAGGCCTGAGCAAAAATAAGTGTACTGGGTGTCTAATCAAAGTTTTTTTCTATTTCCCGGTTGCAAATAAAGAACTGTGGGTTTCTAAAATCAATGCCTTTCTTGTAATCTATTATTCAAAAGGATGACATATGTCCTCTTTCATGCTGTTGTTTCGGTTGAGGTTCCGGGACCCTCTTATTAAAAAGGCCTGAGGAAAAATAAGTGTACTGGGTGTTTAATCAATGTTTTTTTCTATTTCCCGGTTGCAAATAAAGATCTGTGGGTTTCTAAAATCAATGCCTTTCTTGTAATCTATTATTCAAAAGGATGACATATGTCCTCTTTCATTCTGTTGTTTCAGTTGAGGCTCCGGGACCCTCTTATTAAAAAGGCCTGAGGAAAAATAAGTGTACTGAGTGTCTAATCAATGTTTTTTTCTATTTCCCGGGTCATATAAATGATCTCTGGGATTCTAAAATCAATGCCTTTCCTGTAATCTATTATTCAAAAGGATGACATATCTCCTCTTTCATGCTGTTGTTTCGGTTGAGGCTCCGGGACCCTCTTATTAAAAAGGCCTGAGGAAAAATAAGTGTACTGAGTGTCTAATCAATGTTTTTTTCTATTTCCCGGGTCATATAAATGATCTCTGGGATTCTAAAATCAATGCCTTTCCTGTAATCTATTATTCAAAAGGATGACATATCTACTCTTTCATTCTGTTGTTTCAGTTGAGGCTCCGGGACCCTCTTATTAAAAAGGCCTGAGGAAAAATAAGTGTACTGAGTGTCTAATCAATGTTTTTTTCTATTTCCCGGGTCATATAAATGATCTCTGGGATTCTAAAATCAATGCCTTTCCTGTAATCTATTATTCAAAAGGATAACATATCTCCTCTTTCATGCTGTTGTTTCGGTTGAGGCTCCGGGACCCTCTTATTAAAAAGGCCTGAGGAAAAATATGTGTACTGAGTGTCTAATCAATGTTTTTTTCTATTTCCCGGGTCATATAAATGATCTCTCGGATTCTAAAATCAATGCCTTTCCTGTAATCTATTATTCAAAAGGATGACATATCTCCTCTTTCATGCTGTTGTTTCAGTTGAGGCTCCGGGACCCTCTTATTAAAAAGGCCTGAGGAAAAATAAGTGTACTGAGTGTCTAATCAATGTTTTTTTCTATTTCCCGGGTCATATAAATGATCTCTGGGATTCTAAAATCAATGCCTTTCCTGTAAGCTATTATTCAAAAGGATGACATATGTCCTCTTTCATGCTGATGTTTCGGTTGAGGCTCCGGGACCCTCTTATTAAAAAGGCCTAAGAATTAATGAGTGTACTGAGTGTCTAATCAATGTTTTTTTCTATTTCCCGGGTCATATAAATGATCTCTGGGATTCTAAAATCAATGCCTTTCCTGTAATCTATTATTCAAAAGGATGACATATCTCCTCTTTCATGCTGTTGTTTCGGTTGAGGCTCCGGGACCCTCTTATTAAAAAGGCCTGAGAATAAATAAGTGTACTGGGTGTCTAATCAATGTTTTTTTCTATTTCCCGGTTGCAAATAATGATCTGTGGGTTTCTAAAATCAATGCCTTTCTTGTAATCTATTATTCAAAAGGATGACATATCTATTTTTTCATGCTGTTGTTTCGGTTGAGGCTCCGGGACCCTCTTATTAAAAAGGCCTGAGCAAAAATAAGTGTACTGGGTGTCTAATCAATGTTTTTTTCTATTTCCCGGTTGCAAATAAAGAACTGTGGGTTTCTAAAATCAATGCCTTTCTTGTAATCTATTATTCAAAAGGATGACATATGTCCTCTTTCATGCTGTTGTTTCGGTTGAGGCTCCGGGACCCTCTTATTAAAAAGGCCTGAGGAAAAATAAGTGTACTGGGTGTTTAATCAATGTTTTTTTCTATTTCCCGGTTGCAAATAAAGATCTGTGGGTTTCTAAAATCAATGCCTTTCTTGTAATCTATTATTCAAAAGTATGACATATGTCCTCTTTCATGCTGTTGTTTCGGTTGAGGCTCCGGGACCCTCTTATTAAAAAGGCCTGAGGAAAAATAAGTGTACTGGATGTCTAATCAATGTTTTTTTCTATTTCCCTGTTGCAAATAAAGATCTGTGGGTTTCTAAAATCAATGCCTTTCTTGTAATCTATTATTCAAAAGGATGACATATGTCCTCTTTCATGCTGTTGTTTCGGTTGAGGCTCCGGGACCCTCTTATTAAAAAGGCCTGAGGAAAAATAAGTGTACTGGGTGTGTAATCAATGTTTTTTTCTATTTCCCGGTTGCAAATAAAGATCTGTGGGTTTCTAAAATCAATGCCTTTCCTGTAATCTATTATTCAAAAGGATGACATATCTCCTCTTTCATGCTGTTGTTTCGGTTGAGGCTCCGGGACCCTCTTATTAAAAAGGCCTGAGGAAAAATAAGTGTACTGAGTGTCTAATCAATGTTTTTTTCTATTTCACGGGTCATATAAATGATCTCTGGTATTCTAAAATCAATGCCTTTCCTGTAATCTATTATTCAAAAGGATGACATATCTCCTCTTTCATGCTGTTGTTTCGGTTGAGGCTCCGGGACCCTCTTATTAAAAAGGCCTGAGGAAAAATAAGTGTACTGAGTGTCTAATCAATGTTTTTTTCTATTTCCCGGGTCATATAAATGATCTCTGGGATTCTAAAATCAATGCCTTTCCTGTAATCTATTATTCAAAAGGATGAAATATGTCCTCTTTCATGCTGTTGTTTCGGTTGAGGCTCCGGGACCCTCTTATTAAAAAGGCCTGAGGATAAATAAGTGTACTGGGTGTCTAATCAATGTTTTTTTCTATTTTCCGGGTCATATAAATGATCTCTGGGATTCTAAAATCAATGCCTTTCCTGTAATCTATTATTCCAAAGGATGACATATGTCCTCTTTCATGCTGTTGTTTCGGTTGAGGCTCCGGGACCCTCTTATTAAAAAGGCCTGAGGAAAAATAAGTGTACTGAGTGTCTAATCAATGTTTTTTTCTATTTCCCGGGTCATATAAATGATCTCTGGGATTCTAAAATCAATGCCTTTCCTGTAATCTATTATTCAAAAGGATGACATATCTCCTCTTTCATGCTGTTGTTTCGGTTGAGGCTCCGGGACCCTCTTATTAAAAAGGCCTGAGGAAAAATATGTGTACTGAGTGTCTAATCAATGTTTTTTTCTATTTCCCGGGTCATATAAATGATCTCTGGGATTCTAAAATCAATGCCTTTCCTGTAATCTATTATTCAAAAGGATGACATATCTCCTCTTTCATGCTGTTGTTTCAGTTGAGGCTCCGGGACCCTCTTATTAAAAAGGCCTGAGGAAAAATAAGTGTACTGAGTGTCTAATCAATGTTTTTTTCTATTTCCCGGGTCATATAAATGATCTCTGGGATTCTAAAATCAATGCCTTTCCTGTAAGCTATTATTCAAAAGGATGACATATGTCCTCTTTCATGCTGATGTTTCGGTTGAGGCTCCGGGACCCTCTTATTAAAAAGGCCTAAGAATTAATGAGTGTACTGGGAGTCTAATCAATGTTTTTTTCTATTTCCCGGGTCATATAAATGATCTCTGTGATTCTAAAATTAATGCCTTTCCTGTAATCTATTATTCAAAAGGATGACATATCTCCTCTTTCATGCTGTTGTTTCGGTTGAGGCTCCGGGACCTTCTTATTAAAAAGGCCTGAGAATAAATAAGTGTACTGGGTGTCTAATCAATGTTTTTTTCTATTTCCCGGTTGCAAATAATGATCTGTGGGTTTCTAAAATCAATGCCTTTCTTGTAATCTATTATTCAAAAGGATGACATATCTCCTCTTTCATGCTGTTGTTTCGGTTGAGGCTCCGGAACCCTCTTATTAAAAAGGCCTGAGGAAAAATAAGTGTACTGGGTGTCTAATCAATGTTTTTTTCTATTTCCCGGTTGCAAATAAAGATCTGTGGGTTTCTAAAATCAATGCCTTTCTTGTAATCTATTATTCAAAAGGATGACATATGTCCTCTTTCATGCTTTTGTTTCGGTTGAGGCTCCGGGACCCTCTTATTAAAAAGGCCTGAGGAAAAATAAGTGTACTGGGTGTCTAATCAATGTTTTTTTCTATTTCCCGGTTGCAAATAAAGATCTGTGGGTTTCTAAAATCAATGCATTTCTTGTAATCTATTATTCAAAAGGATGACATATGTCCTCTTTCATGCTGTTGTTTCGGTTGAGGCTCCGGGACCCTCTTATTAAAAAGGCCTGAGGAAAAATAAGTGTACTGGATGTCTAATCAATGTTTTTTTCTATTTCCCTGTTGCAAATAAAGATCTGTGGGTTTCTAAAATCAATGCCTTTCTTGTAATCTATTATTCAAAAGGATGACATATGTCCTCTTTCATGCTGTTGTTTCGGTTGAGGCTCCGGGACCCTCTTATTAAAAAGGCCTGAGGAAAAATAAGTGTACTGGGTGTCTAATCAATGTTTTTTTCTTTTTCCCGGTTGCAAATAAAGATCTGTGGGTTTCTAAAATCAATGCCTTTCCTGTAATCTATTATTCAAAAGGATGACATATCTCCTCTTTCATGCTGTTGTTTCGGTTGAGGCTCCGGGACCCTCTTATTAAAAAGGCCTGAGGAAAAATAAGTGTACTGAGTGTCTAATCAATGTTTTTTTCTATTTCACGGGTCATATAAATGATCTCTGGTATTCTAAAATTAATGCCTTTCCTGTAATCTATTATTCAAAAGGATGACATATCTCCTCTTTCATGCTGTTGTTTAGGTTGAGGCTCCAGGACCCTCTTATTAAAAAGGCCTGAGGAAAAATAAGTGTACTGAGTGTCTAATCAATGTTTTTTTCTATTTCCCGGGTCATATAAATGATCTCTGGGATTCTAAAATCAATGCCTTTCCTGTAATCTATTATTCAAAAGGATGACATATGTCCTCTTTCATGCTGTTGTTTCGGTTGAGGCTCCGGGACCCTCTTATTAAAAAGGCCTGAGGATAAATAAGTGTACTGGGTGTCTAATCAATGTTTTTTTCTATTTTCCGGGTCATATAAATGATCTCTGGGATTTTAAAATAAATGCATTAACTGTAATCAATTGTTCACAAGGATGCCATATGTCCTCTTTCATGCTGTTGTTTCAGTTGAGGCTCCGGGAGCCTCTTATAAAAAGGCCTAAGGATAAAGAAGTGTACTTGGTGTCCAATCATGTTTTTGTTTTCAATTTCACGGTTCATAATAAATATCGCCGTGTAACTAAAATCAATGCCATACCTGTACTCTGTTGTTCAAAAGGATGGCATATGTGGTGTTTCATTCTGTTGTGGTTGTTGAGGGTCGTTGCCGTGGGACAGCGTATAAAACGGCTGAAGGAGAACAACCTGTACAGCCTTGCTCCTATTTTTAGGCAGGCCAGCTCTTTGCATACATGCCCACAGACTCTGTAACGCATGCCTCTTTTAGGGAGAGGTGCAGCCATAATGCACGGTCAGAACCTCTGCCTTCAACTGTTATACTCGATTTTGCGAAAGGAAGTAACCTTACCATGGTTCCCTGCACACACGTATTGTTGTTATATTTTTGGTGAGGGTAATCATGATGGCCATGTAGACCACCACCACTGAGAGTCCTGAAAGTAACAGGGATGAGATGAAAGAGCTAAGAATAGTAGAACTTGAAACAACAGAGTTAGCCATGGGTGTTAGTGCAAAACCGCTTGGCTTTTTTTTGGCTTTGGGTGCGGCTATTCATGCAGGCCATATAGAGCTGCCACCATTCGGTGTCGTATCAGCTCTTAAACTAATAAGAACAGTACTACCAAAATACAGCCAATGAAGGGCCTTAGGAAGACTGAGCCAAGGTTGGATTATAGTATTTGGTTAGGCTAATCATGATGGCCATGTAGACCACCACCGAGAGTCCTGGAAGTAACAGGGATGATGAGATGAAAGTGCTAAGAATAGTACTACTTGAAACAACAGAGTTAGCCATGGGTGTTAATCCAAGACCGCTTGGATTTATTTTTGTATTGGGTGCGGCTAATCTTGCAGGCCATATAGAGCTGCCACCATTCGGTGTTGTATCAGCTATAAAAATAATAAGAACTGTACTATCAAAATACAGCCAATAAAGGGCCTATGAAGACTGAGCAAAGGTTGGATTGTAGTATTTTGTTCGGCTAATCATGATGGCCATGTAGACCACCCATAACAGGGATGAAAGTGCTAAGAATAGTACTAATTGAAATAACCGAGTAAGCCATGGGTGTTAGTCTAAGACCACTCAGCTTTTTTTGGGTTTGGGTGCAGCTAATCATGAAGGCCAGATAGACCTGCCACCATTTGGTGTTGTAACAGGTATTAAACTGCAAAGAACAGTACTACTTAACACAACCTACTTACCATGGGTCCCAGAGCATATGTTTGGTTATTATATTTTGTAAGGGTAATCATGCAGGCCATATAGACCTCCACCGATAGGGTGAGTATGAGTAACAGCTATTAAAATGCGAAGGACATTACTAATTAACACAACATAGTTGCCATGGGTCGCAGACCAAGAGCAGATGTCTTATTATTATATTTTGTATGGGTAATCATCCAGGCCGTATATAGACCTCACCAAATAGGGGGGGTTACAGAGATTAAAGTGCTAAGAATTGTAGTACTTAAAACACAACCCCGTTAAAATAGGTACCAGACCGCATGTCTTATTATTATATTTTTTCAGGGTAATCAGGCAGGCCATATAGAACACCACCGATAGGGGGGGGGGGAACAGGGATTAAAGTGCTAAGAAAAGTACTAATTAACACAAGCTAGTTGGGTCCAAGAACGCATGTTTAATTATTAGACTTTATTAGGGTAATTATATATCTAACAAATCTATCTATTTCTCTTCTATCGATTCTATCTAACTATCAATCTATGTATATCTATCTATCCTATCTATCAATCTATCTTCTGTCCGGGATGTTTTGAGACAGCCACTTTGGGAATGTTAGTTTATTTAGGCCCATTATGGCTTTAAAGCAGACTCTGCATAAACTATGTAATTTTCCATGGGAGTTTTGCCAGGGATCCCCCTCCAGCATGCGACAGTCCAGGTGTTAGTACCCTTGAAACAACTTTTCCATCACTATTGTGGCCAGAAAGAGTCCTCGTAGGTTTTAAAGTTCGCCTGCCTATTGAATTCAATGGCGGATTTTAGGTTTGCGACATCACTAATCACTATTAGTGTATTCATTATTTGCACTTTATATCTATTACATTGTATACCAATTGTATTATATGTATTTTTATAACATTGAATCCGATTTTATTGTATTTTATCTGAACAGTTTTTGACCTGACTTATTATATATGTAAGAGCGACCAATCCTGAGTCACTCTTTTTTCTATAAATTTTTGTTTGATTGTACCAGTTTCTATACTTATTTGCCTATATAGAAAGACCACTGTAGGTGTTATATTATATATTATATATTATACATTATTAGATATACCATTGTCAATATCACCCTCCTTTTCAGTTAGCTTTGTTCCTGATTTATCCTGTTTTATATATACTTTAGCCAACTCTGGCGCTCCTATTCCCTTTTTTCGTTAACAGTTAGATACTTGTGGTGGGTATGTGGCGGCATAGGGGTTTATAGTTAGCGACATAGGGGTTAAGAGTTAGATATTTGTGGTGGGTATATGGCAGCATAGGGGTTTATAGTTAGCGACATAGGGGTTAACAGTTAGATACTTGTGGTGGGTATGTAGAAGCATAGGGGTTTATAGCTAGCGACATAGGAGTTAAGATTTAGATACTTGCGGTGGGTATGTGGCGGCAAAGGGGTTTATAGTTAGCGACATAGGGGTTAGGAATTAGATACTTGGTAGGTATGTGGCAATTTAGAGGTTAATGTATAGCAACTTATGTTGGGTGGGTACGTGGCAGTTTAGCACTTTATTAGTTTAGTGTTAGTTTGCGATCGTGGGGTACTCCAGTTTAGGGGTATTAGGATTAGCAGTTAGGCAGATGACAGTTCTATTCTAGGGATCCTTTTATTATACATCGCCGACCAATGGCGTGTATAGTAAATGCTTCTCGGCAATGCCTCTATGTTGAGAGCTTGGAATATTTCAACAACAGTTTACTTTCAACTCATAATACTAGTGCAAAAAAAATCTTACTTCTAGCCCAATCAACGCTCAAGCAGGAGCGTTAATTTGCGCTCCACTCATAGAGGCCCATTTATCATGCTCCGTATGGAGCTTGTGGGCCCGTGTTTCTGGAGAGTCTTCAGACTCGCCAGAAACAGCAGTTATGAAGCAGCGGTCTAAAGACCGCTGCTCCATAAACTGTCCGTCTGCTCTGAGCTGGCGGACAGGAATCGCCACAATTCAACCCGTTTGAGTACGATCGTGTTGATTGACACCTCCCTGCTAGCAGCCGATTGGCCGCTAGTCTGCAGGGGGCGGCGTTGCACCAGCAGCTTTTGTGAGCTGCTGGTGCAATGCTGAATACGGAGAGCGTATTGCTCTCCACATTCAGGGGGGTCTTTTTGACCTGATTCGCACTGTCGGATCAGGTCCGCAAGACCTTTGATAAATAGGCCTCATAATCTGGCTCTATATCTGGTTAGTGCTATCTACACCTAAGGGACAATACTCTATATACTAGAATACCTGCAGGGACTTAAAGACACTTACAGGAGTCAAGTTCCCCATGGACAGAGAACAGAAACACTTCAGTAAACACTGCTGTTGCTAGTGGGAGGAGCTGGAGCACAGTTTGGTTAGAGGGATAGTGAGATCCTTTTGTAATGGGCAGTAACACTTCCTACAGTACATTGAATGCAAGCCTGTTAGCGGTGCTGCTGTGTGATCACCCTGCACTGTGTGAAACACATGGTGCTTAAATTTCTGTGTGGCTTGCTCTGGGGTTATTTAGTTCCTCTTAGCAGAACTAGGACTATTGCACCTTAAGTGGGTGAGACTCTGTGACAGAGAAGGAATCTCATGTGCAAAGGCAACTATTCAACCCTTCATTGGTTTTAATTTGCTTTCATAAACCAAAGTGTATAGAGTATAATAAAATACAGTGCGTATGTGTGTATAAAACAATATTAATTGTGAGGGGGTGGAAGTCTTGGTGAGTTCCCACGCATTTTTTTTTGTAGGACTTGACCCCTGAAGACACAAGAGACTGGGATTGAACTGTTTAGTTAGAGTTAGCACTGTTATCAATAGATAGGGTTCTGTGAACAATCATAAGATAGCTTCAAGTAGTGCATTGCTGCTCCTAAGCTTACCTAGGTATGCTTTTCAACAAACGATATCCACAGAACAATGCAAATTAAACAATAAAGATAAATTAGAAAGTTGTTCTATTTACATCTAGATAAGGCACAGGCCCGGATACAATCCTAAAATGAGTTTTATAAAATTTTAAGTCAAGATATTGCCCCATACCTAGAAAATCTTTTTAACTTTTATTATTCTGGGTATAATACTATCCCATTGAATTTCTCAGTGTCAGTAACTACGCTGATCTTGAAGCCAGGAAAGGATCCTTTAAAAAAAGAATCTTATAGACCCATAGCACTCCATTCACTATGACCATTTAATTTTTTCTTTATATAAATTTGGAATCAAAGAAAATGTTGTCAGATTTATTCAAAATTTGTATAGCAATGTTACTACAAAATTAGTTGTGAATAGCAATTTATCACCAGATATACAGCTTAGCAGAGGTACACGGCAAGGATGTCCTTTGTCTCCTTTTCTCTTTAATATTATAATTGAACCCTTGGCTATTATGATTAGGCAATATCAGGAGGGCATTAAAGTAGGGCATAAAGAACTTAAAATAGTTCTATATGCAGATGATATTCTTTTATTTGTGTCGAATACTAAAATAAATATTCCAAGAATATTTAACACTATCAAGCAATTTGGGTCTTTTTCTGGTTACAAGACACCTCAAAATATGAAATTTTCTGGATCAAGAGGAATAGAGAATATATTAAGGAAATCCCTTTTAAAGTGGCAACTAAGTGTTTCAAATATTACGCTCGCCTAAGATTGCCTAACATCGCTGCCGCGGACCTGAATACGTTCTCCAAAATTATCAAAAAAGCTGTCAAAAAGCCGCGCACCAAGTACAGGGTGATGAGCAGCAGACTGTTGTTAACTAACAGTCATCGATCTCGCTGCTCTTCGCAGCTTTATTGGTATCCTGTCACTAAACACCCACACTATACTATACTGTTTTACCCCCTATACCGCCGCTCCCGGACCCCACCGCAACTCTAATAAATGTATTAACCCCTAAACTACCGCTCCTGGAGCCCACCACCACCTACATTATACTTATTAACCCCTAATTTGCCGCCCCCTACACCGCCGCTACCTACATTATATTTATTAACCCCTAATCTGCCCCCCCTACACCACCGCCACCTACATTATATTTATTAACCCCTAATCTGCCCCCCCTACACCGTCGCCACATACATAAAGTTATTAACCCCTAATCTGCCCCCCCACACTGCCACCAACTACATTATATTTTATAACCCCTAATCTGCCCCCCCTACACCGCCGCCACCTACATTATATTTATTAACCCCTAATCTGCCCCCCATACCGCCGCCACCTACATAAAGTTATTAACCCCTAATCTACCCCCCTACACCACCGCCACCTACATTATATTTATTAACCCCTACTCTGCCCCCCCTACACCGCCGCCACCTAAATTATATTTATTAACCCCTAATCTGTCGCCCGCCACCGCCACCACCTACATTATACTTATTAAACCCCTAATCTGCCGCCCTCACACCGCCGCCACCTGTCTACATTTATTAACCGCTAATCTGCAGCCCCCAACGTCACCGCCACTATATTACATTTTTTGAGCTTGCATTCTATTGGCTGTTCCAATCAGCCAATAGAATGCGAGCTCAATCCTATTGGCTGATTGGATCAGCCAATCGGATTGAACTTCAATCCTATTGGCTGATTGCATCTACCTACCTTAATTCTGATTGGCTGATAGAATTCTATCAGCCAATCGGAATTGAAGGGATGCCATCTTGGATGACGTCACTTAAAGGAACCGTCATTGTTGAAGAAGACGTAGGATGAAGAGGATGCTCCATGTCAAATGTCTTGAAGATAGAGCCGCTCCGCGCCGGATGGATGAAGATAGAAGATGCCGCCTGGATGAAGACTTCTGCCCATCTGGAGGACCACTTCTGCCCGTCTGGAGGACCACTTCTGCCGGCTTCGTTGAGGAATTCGGCCCAGTTGGGTGAAGACTTCTAACGGTAGGGTGATCTTCAAGGGGTTAATGTTAGGTTTTTTTAAGGGGGAATTGGGTGAGTTTTAGAGTAAGGTTGGTTGTGTGGGTGATGGGTTTTAATGTTGGGGAGGTTGTAATTTTTTTTTTACAGATAAAAGAGCTGATTACTTTGGGGCAATGCCCTGCAAAAGGCCCTTTTAAGGGCTATTTGTAATTTAGTGTAGGGTAAGGCTTTTTTTTATTTTGGGGGGGCTTTTTTATTTTGTTAGGGGGATTAGATTAGGTGTAAGTAGTTTAAAAATCTTGTAATTTGTTTATTATTTTCTGTAATTTAGTGTTTGTTTTTTTTTGTACTTTAGATAATTTTATTTAATTGTTTTTAATTGTATTTAGTTTAGGGAATTAATTTAATTATAGTGTAGTGTTAGGTGTAATTGTAACGTAGGTTAGGTTTTATTTTACAGGTATATTTGTATTTATTTTAACTAGGAAGTTATTAAATAGTTAATAACTATTTAATAACTATTGTATCTAGTTAAAATAAATACAAACTTGCCTGTAAAATAAAAATAAACCCTAAACTAGCTACAATGTAACTAATAGTTATATTGTAGCTATGTTAGGGTTTATTTTACAGGTAAGTATTTAGTTTTAAATAGGAATAATTTATTTAATAATAGTAATATTTATTTAGATTTATTTAAATTATATTTAAGTTAGGAGGGGTTAGGGTTAGACTTAGGTTTAGGGGTTAATAAATTTAATATAGTGGTGGCGATGTTGGGGGCGGCAGATTAGGGGTTAACAAATGTAGGTATGTGGCGGCGGTGTAGGGGGGGCAGATTAGGGGTTAATAAATATAATGTAGGTGGCGGCGAGGTAGGGGGGGCAGATTAGGGGTTAAGAAATATAATGTAGGTGGCGACAGTGTAGGGGGGGCAGATTAGGGGTTAATAAGTATAATGTAGGTGGTGGCAGTGTAGGGGCAGCAGATTAGGGGTGTTTAGATTCGGGGTACATGTTAGGGTGTTAGGTGTAAACGTTCCCATAGGAATCAATGGAATATCGGGCAGCAGCGAACATAAGCTTTTGCTGCTTTCAGACTCACATTGATTCCTATGGCATCCGCTGCCTCCAGGGCGGCGGATTGAAAACCAGGTACGCTGGGCCAGAATAGTGGTGAGCGTACCTGGTAGAAAATTGATAACTAGCAAAAGTAGTCAGATTGTGCCGAATTTGCATTTGGAACATCTGTAATGACGTAAGCATCAATCTGTGTCGGACTGAGTCCGGCGGATCGTATGTTACGTCACAAAATTCTACTTTTGCCAGTCTGTAGGGTTTGATAACTAAGGGGGATCAGGCTCGCCACAAATACGCTGCAGAATTCCAGCATATTTGCAGTTGACGGCTTGATAAATAGATGCCAGAGAGTCCATGAGAAATTGTCAAAGTTTCCCTCTTCCTATATTTGGGAGGATAGCTTTATTTAAAATGGTTCTTCTTCCAAAACTATTCTATGTGATGCAAAATACCCCAGTTTTTCTGAGAGGAAGGGATTTGAAAGATTTAATACTGCAATCCGTGGATTTATTTGGCAAAAAGAAAGCCACAAATCTCTTTAAAAAAGCTCTGCCTACCGAGAAAATTGGGAGGTTTGGTGGTACCTGATGTACGAATATATAACTTGATTTTTTTAGCACGGATAGTGATTGTATTCTGAAATTAGATTATTTCACAAATAATGACTTAATTAATACGACGTACCCACTCTACACGGTAGCTTTGATACACTGTGAATCCGCTATAGTACCTAAAAATATATATATATAAAAAAATCTCTGTATATGCCTATTTTAGCCTGGCGAAAGATTCTTGTAATGCTATCAATCCAACCCAATATTTCTAAATATCAAATTATCCTAGGAAATTCAGAATTTCAACATGGGACCCAGTTGGAGGTGTTCCAGAAATGGAAAAGTTCAGGGTTAAACAGGATCTCCCAACTAATAGAAACAGAAAATCAAGCAGTGAAATCATTTAATGCTTTAAATCAAGAATTTGATCTTTCAAATAAAGATTATTTTTGCATATTTACAATTCAGACATTACATATCAAAGATAGAGATGGAGCGCGACTGGAGATGGGACTGGGTCAGGATAGAGGATTGGCTTACTTTGACTGGAAATTGTATTTTGTCTGTCTCCACTGGGTACTAGATGCTTATTTCACGAGAAGGTGATTTTAATGTGAAAGAAATCTCCCAACAGTGGGTTAATCTAAATCCAGTAACTGCAAGTATGGTCCAAAGGTCTCTTGGGCTGGTAATGCAAACTACACTATCATCAACCTGTATAGAAGCACATATGAAATTAATATATAGAACCTATTATACCCCAGAGAAGGGCTGGAAATGGGGAGATTCAACCTTTAGTTCCTGTCCTAAATGTTCTTACCCAAGGGCCAATTTGATTCATATGATCTGGGAATGCCCGAAAATGTATCAACTATGGCAAAAAATAATGTAGTGGGCACTCAAGAGACTCAAGCTGCCCATGAGTAACATTCACATTATACATATAGTTTTTCTTTGGGAGGGGACTCCTGAGGGCCAATATAAGAAACTGATTAATTTGATCATTCTGGCGGTTAGATACCTGATTCTCAGGAAATGGAAAGACCCAGTTGCCCCTAATGTTCTGGAAGTTAGGAAATATTTGAAAAACCAGTATATACTAGAACATTATAATGTAGGTGTTAATAATGATTGAGATATATGTACTTTTTTTCAAAAATGGTCTCATTTCATTAAAACTTTCCCCCCGAATGAAATCGATCATCTCATTTATCCCTTTAGAAATTCGGAAATAGTTTTATTAGCGGTATGGTGAAAAACGTGGTGGGGTGCTCTTCTTATTTATTTTTTATTTTTTCTCTCCTCCCTCCTCCCTCAATGAATTTAGCGAACTATCAGAAAGAAAGATCCAAAATGATATTATAACTCCTAAACAGTTTTACACTATTAAGATAATCTGGGGATTTGTTAATGTAATTCTCTTGAAAGTAATGTATGTAATTTAATACATTATTTGGTTAAGGTATAATGTTAAGACAAAAGAAAATGCCTTGGAAAATTATATGACAAGAATATGACTCTAATTAAAGCAAAAAGAGTTTTTAATATGATTGCCTAGACTAACAAGTCCTAAGTTATAGGAGACATACAAGAGGATTTTTTTTATTTTTTTCTCTATGTCTTTTTTACTTGGGATTAAAAGTATTTTGTTTCAGTATTGTGTTATGGTTCCAAATCAAAATGAATGTATAATTATGATCAAATACTGTATTTTTCTTTCCACTTTATAAAATAATAAAAAAAAAAATAAAAAAAAAATTGTATGTTCTATCTGAATCCTGAAGGTTTCATTTCAACTTTACTGTCCCTTTAAACAATATACAGGCTGTGAGTGAGAGTTTTTTTTAAGAGGTGGGAACCTATATAGAAGCTGGACTGAGCAGAGATATCCTGATCTCCTAGCCATACTGAAGGCTTGGGATTCATGTCAGCATCCAGTGGATTGTGTGTGTGTATAATGTTGCTGTACTGATAGAGAATATATATATATATATATATATATATATATGCGTGTTTATGTGTGTATGTATATATATATATATATATATATATGCGTGTTTATGTGTATATATATATATATATATATATATGTATATATATATATATATGTATATATATGTATATATATATATATATATATATATATATATATATATATATATATATACATATATATATATATATATATATATATATATATATATATATATATATATATATATACACAGTATATGAGAAATCAGTCCCTAGGGTTCATCTTTACTAGGTATGCACTTCCTGTTAGCTTCAAAATTATATTAATAATTTTTACATAAATTATTTTTTTAGCAATTAAATAAATAAATAGTGATGGGAATATTTTAGGCATTCTCTCCTTTTAAGTACATTGGACATTTGGCTGTGTGTTACCCTTTAAGCTGTGTTGCAACTAAATATTACATACCAGCATTTTATTTCAAAAAAGAAAAAACACCTTTTTAGTCATTTAGAATGTTATCATTTTTTTCATATCTAAAATTGTTGATGATGTTTTTAACAAAAGTCATTGTATTCAACATTCATCTCTTTAGAAAGAGAAAAGTCATTTGCTGCTTCTAGTGGGATTTATAAAAAATAAAATAAAAGCCCTAAGTGTTCAAAATTGCTTAAAGATTTCTTCCAGGTACATTCATTACATGATAAAGTACTATCAGAAAAAAATGCAGAAGTAGCTTTCACTGTTTTGTTTTTAACATGTTTATAGACATTTTCTCCAGCAGACTGATCTGAATACGTATTTGCCATGATATATATAATTATGCCTCATGTTTATGGCTTTGAGTTTATACTTAGGTACATTTTTTTAAAGGGATATACAGTAATTGTGAAAGCTGAAACATGAAACATGCATTTCAGTTATGAGTAGAATCGATTTCTATTTGCAAAAAATATTCTAGTAAAATCATCACTGATTTAGCATATGCAGATATGCTGTACATTGTACATGTCCTTTGCACCAGCATATAAACACCATGGGGCCCAATTTGCCAGAAACAGCAGTTATAAAGCAGCAGTCCATAACTGAGGCTGCAGTCTTCAATCCACCCGATCCTATACGATTGGGTTGATTGACACCCCCTGCTAGCGACCGATTGGTAGCAAATCTGCAGGGGGCGGCATTGAACAAGCAGTTCACCAGAACTGCTTGTGCAATGATAAATGCCCACAGCATATGCTGTTGGCGTTCAGCATTGTGTGTCGGACATGATCTTCTGAGCGGATCATGTCGGACAGACCGATGATAAATCGGCCCCCATGCCTGCTCAGGCAATCGCTTGTATAATGAAATTTAGGTTGAAAGAGACTAGAAAATGTGCCTTTGACCCATTATGTATTCTTATTGTGTGCAGATTTTTTTTTTAAATGATAACATTTATTATTCCTTAACTTATTAAAAAAAACACCTTGTTAGAGTAAATTTAAATTTTTAAAAATACTAAAAGGGATATTAAACCCAAGTTTTAAGTTTTAAATGATTCAGATACAGCATGCAATTTTAAGCAACTTTCTCATTTACTCCTATTATCAATTTTTCTTTGCTCTCTTGGTATCTTTATTTGAAAAGGCAGGAATGTAAGCTTAGGAGCCAGCCCATTTTTTGTTCAACACTCTGTGTAGTGCTTGCTGATTAGTGGTTACATTTAGCCACCAATCAGCAAGCACTACCATGGGTGCTGAACTAAACATCTGAATGAAGAAGGAAAAAAAATGGGTTTCATATCCCTTTAAGTGAACAATCTGTGTTCATTGTATCAATAGAGATACTAAAGGGATACTAAATAAATGCTATGATATTTTATTATAATCACGTCTCATTCTCTGATTCACTAATTCAAAAATGATTCCCTTACACCATGTTTGCTTAAGGTTAGCAAGCTGTAATTTAACATCCATTAGCCTTTTTGAAATCAGACAATACACTTAGGGGCCAAATTATCCAGATCCAAATGGAGCTCGATGCCCCTGTTTCCACGCAAGCCTTCAGGCTCGCTGGAAACAGTGGTTATGAAGCAGCGGTCTCCATAACTTGTCTGCTGCCTCTGAGGCTGCAGTCTTCAATCTGCCCGATCCTATACAATCGGGCTGATTGACACCCCCTGCTAGCGGCCGATTAGCCGCAAATCTGCAGGGGGCGGCATTGCACAAGCAGTTCACCAGTCCAGCAGATACACCGTATCATGTCCGTCTGCACTTTAGTAAATCATCTACTTATTTTGTTGTGCAAATTTATACAGTTATATTATTATTATTATTATTATTATTATTAATAATAATAATAAATAGGCATTCCTTTAATTGTTTCCCTCATTCTCCTTTATCCTTATTTTTTCATTTTACTTTGTTCAGTAAGCAATTTAAAAATAGATCCAAAGCTCCAATATTCTACATCACACAGACTCTAGTTGTATCTAAGCAATATTTTTGCCTAAACACTCCTCTGTACTTTTTTTTTCGTTTTTGGGAACACAGGGGGAAAAAAGTCTGATGGCAGTTTCCCTTTTATTTTCTTGTAATGACGAAACATTAGTAATTAGTGATATGATATCTTATAAGCCCCAGCTTGTTCTCTCAGGTGGTACCATTTTTGAATGCTGGTGCATGGGGCATGTACATGGGTGTATGTCACTAAAACAGTGATAGATTTTAATAAACAATTTTTTTACTAATACAAGTATATTGCAAAAATGCTTTAATGAACTCATGCACATTAAAATTTTTATGATTGCGTCCCTTAAACTGTACTACTATCTCAAAAAATGTATTTTCCAGTAATGTATGCTTGATATAAGCTCATTTAAATGTGACATCAAATGTAATACTGAGCATTCAATTCACTTAACTGTACCCAGCAGCAGGCTTTGTGGCGTTATGGCTGTCAGTAGGGCACACAGTATAAACGCAAGAGTCCAAACACATTACTGCATTCCTAGTGACAATTTACATTCTGACAGTGAGTGATATGTTCTTGCACTCACATCACTGCGCATAATATCAGCTCTGCCGTGAAATGATGTGACATTCAGTAAAACAAACATGTTGACACCTGGGTGCATTTTTTTCTTAAAATATCGGTCTTTGCTTTTTGGAGACTCTAGATAAAAGCAAGAAGTGTTTAATTTGTCTTTAAAGGTTTAAACTTTATTAGCTGATACATAACCCACTGCTCTATTAAAACTAAAGGACCTGCCTCTGTAAGTCTAATATGAATAGGTGATTTATTCAGAGCAGACGTACTAAATTAACATAGTAACATGTTGAAATTTCCTTTTTTTTTTAAAGTAAAATAGAGGGAAAAAATGACTACAATGTGGCAGCATGTTCAACCCATAGAAAAACTATGTAACAGACATTATTCATAGATTATTGGATTAGTCATTTAAGAAGCACAATACATGGCAGAACTATGTCTCTGTATAAGAATATTCATTTTACTGAGATATATATCCCCGTCTCAATGAGCATGAAACACTGTGTTACCTCCAGTCAGCATCATATCATAATATAATAAGGACTAAGTTGCTGGGAAAGAATAGAGCATTTCTTTACTAAAATTCCAGTCACATCCTTTTTTTCAATCAAAGCAATAAAGTTGCTCATGTATTCATTAGAGAAACATCCCATCTCTGCAGCTCCTTACAATCAAGTTTAAAATGATTTAGCTCAACACTTTCTTGACTGCCAGAAACGAGGGAGAGGATTCTTTTTAAATTAAATAAATGTTTATTGAAAACATTTAGGCTTGTGACAAAAAAAGATGAATTATCACCACCTTTTTGGAGACAAGTTTTCTAAGTTTGCTTTCCTTAAAGTATCAAGTCTCCACATTTTAGGAGCAAAATAAAGATAAAATATATTCAGATGTATTTTTATATACATACTTGATAGTTACTATGAATACAGTTTGATATATTTTTTTTCTATCTATCTATCTATCTATCTATCTATCATCTATCTATCTAAAGGGATACAATACATTTAAAATCAAAGGAAATACATGTTTGTGAATGTGTACTGTACAACTGATCTATCTTTTAATGGCTCCGTTGATGGTTAGTTACAAACATTCAGAAGATATCAAAAGTAGTTTTGTTCATTACAGGAAGATTTATTATCCATTTAACCCCTTAAGGACAAGGCCATTTTTCAATTTCCTTCCCTTAAGAACCAGGGCTATTTTTACATTTTTGCGGTATTTGTGTTTAGCTGTAAAAAAAAAACCATGCTAAATAGTTTCTACATTTTGTCCTGAGTTAAAAAATACCCAATGTTTTTTGCAAGTTATAGGGCAATAAATACAAGTAGCACTTTGCTATTTCTAAACCATTTTTTTCCCAAAATTAGCGATAGGTACATTGGAACACTGATATCTGTCAGGAATCCCTAAAAAACCCTTGACATGTATATATATATATATTTTTTAGTAGACAACCCAAAGTATTGATCTAGGTCCATTTTGGTATATTTTATGCCACCATTTCACCTCCAAATGTGTTTAAATAAAAAATATTGTTAACTTTTTCACAAACTTTTTCACAAACTTTAGGTTTCTCACTGAAATTATTTACAAACAGCTTGTGCAATTATGGTACAAATGGTTGTAAATGCTTCTCTGCAGGGGCAAAACTACAGGGGGTGCAGAGAAAAACATTAACCTACCACTGCCTGCACTGATATCATGTGAGTGTGACATGACTACAGGGTTAGTATTTCTGTTTTACCCATTGGTGTTTATGTGTGTGTGTGTATGTATGTGACTTTGTGTGTATTTATGCATGTATGTGTGTGTATGTGTGTTTGTGTATGTTTGTGGAACCAGCAAATTACAGACCTTGTTACTACAGCATTGGGGGGCAGGGGGTAAACAGTGTCACTATACAGTACCACTATATACAGTATGGGGGGTGGACGATGTCACTGACTACTGTGGTCACTTTATAAAGTACTGGGCAGGTAGGGTCAGGCCAGCCATCTCACCGGCAGATTACAGACTGTGTCACTAACTTACTATATATAGTACTGGGGGGTTAAATAGTGTCACTATATCCATACAGTAATAGGGGGTCAGACCATCTCACAGACTGTGGGCACAGGGTACCTCCTTTTGCAGACATGTAATCTGATTCACATTTTTTTCTGTGTTAAATGAAAAAAAATGTATTAAATACACCTTTTTTTGGAGGGGGAAGGGGTGGTGGGGGGGCCCTTCTTAGATTCTTGCACCTGGGCCCTGTGGTTTCTAGTTACGCCTCTGCTTCTCTGGGATCCCCTTTGTTCAGAAATAGCAGACATATATGGCTTTGGCCAATTTTAGCTTTAGTGTAGTGTAGTAGAAAACCCAAAGTATTGATCTAGCCCCATTTTGTTATATTTCATGCCACCATTTCACCGCCAAATGCAATCAAATAAAAAAAATCGTAAATTTTTTCAGAATTTTTTGTTTCTCACTAAAAATTAATTACAAACAGTTAGTACAATCATGGCACAAATGGTTGTAAATTCTTCTCTGGTATCCCCTTTGTTCAGAAATAGCAGACATATATGGCTTTGGTGTTGTTTTTTGGTAATTAGAAGGCCGCTAAATGCTGCTGCGCACTACACGTGTATTTTGCCCAGCAGTGAAGAGGTTAATTAGGGAGCTTGTAGGGTTAATTTTAGCTTTAGTGTAGAGATCAGCCTCCCAACTGACATATCCCACCCCCTGATCCCTCCCAAAGAGCTCTCTTCCCTCCTCCCACTCCACAATTGTCCGCCATCTTAAGTACTGGCAGAAAGTCTGCCAGTGCTAAAATAAAAGGGTATTTTTTTAAAAAATTATTCTGCCTTGTAGGATCCCTCCTTAACCCCCAAACTCCCTGATCCCCGCCAAACACCTCCACCCTTGACATTTTGGCCTCCATCTTAGGTACTGGCAGCTGTCTGCCAGTACCCATTTTGCTAAAAAATTTGCCCTCTTTTAATAAAAAAATCGAATCCCCCTATTTTCTGTAGTGTAGCTTACCTCCCACCAATACTCTACCCCCTCCCCCTCCCAGATCCCTTTCCAAAACATTTTCCCACTCCCTTTTCCTTTCCCCTCTCCCTCCTTTGCTTATACATTTTAAGTAAATGTGAGTACTGTGCGCTTGCGCTCATGCACGCATGCTCCCAAGCCAAGCCTCCGCCTCCTCACAGGATCACGGACAGGATCCAGATGCCACAACTGCGATGGGCCGCCCACCTGCCTCCCTGCTAAGTCTCCCACCCACCAACGATTGGCACCACCGCTGTCTGATGCAGAGAGGGCCACAGAGTGGCCTTCTCTGCATCTGTAAATCTGCAAATCTATTTCTGCAGTGCCCCACTCATGGGGCATGTAGAAATAGTGTGATCTTGCAAATATTAAGGGGCATATTTATCAAGCTCCGTATGGAGCTTGAGGCCCCTTAATTTGTTCGCCTGCTCTGAGGCGGCCGATAGAAATCAACTCTACTCCAGTTTCTAATTTTTCCATCACTGTTGGCGGCACCACTATCTCCCCATCACCCCAAGTCTGCTGCCTTGGAGTCACGCTTGACTCAAATCTGTCCTTCATTTCCAACATCCAATTGCTCTCTTCATCCTGCCGCAACCACCTACGCAATATCTCCAAAATGTGTCCGTTTCTAAGTGCTGAAACTACTAAACAGCTAATCCACTCCCTGGTAATTTCCCGACTTGACTACTGTAACAACTTACTAACTGGCCTCCCTCTCTCCCGCCTCTCTCCCCTCCAATCCATCCTAAATGCATCTGCCAGACTAATCCACCTCTCTCGACGCTCTGTTTCTGCTGCACCTCTCTTTGAGTCCCTTCACTGGCTCCCCATTCACAACAGAGTTAAATTCAAAATTCTCACCCTGACCTACAAAGCCCTCACCAATGCTGCCCTGCCCTACCTGTCCTCACTTATCAACAAATACACTCCTGCCCGCCCCCTAAGATCCAATAATGCTTCTTGTTTCCTCTACCATCACCTCCTCTCATGCTAGACTACAGGACTTCTCTCGTGCAGCACCAACCCTCTGGAACGCACTTCCTCAGACTCTCCCCTAACCTCTCCTCCTTTAAACGTTCCCTAAAGACCTTTCTGTTCAGGGAAGCTTATCACCCGACTTATTAACATATTAACTTCACTTAACAGCTGCCCTCTATCTCCTCACTATATCATTCTCACCTTTGCAGTCCCCACCTCCTGTTTCCCATCCTACTCATCTAGATTGTAAGTTCCCACGGGAATAGGGCCCTCAATTCCCCCTGTTTTTGTCTGTAAAATTTTGTCTTATATTATTGTTTCTCCATTGTACTGTTATCCTTGTACCCATGGGCACCGCTGCAGAATCTGTTGGCGCTTTATAAATAAAGAATAATAATAACTGCTGGTGCAAAGAAAAATGCAGACAGCGTATGCTGTTGGCATTTATCAATGTTCAACGATGTGCAGTGGTCATAATACGCTACTTTGTATCATGTCTGCTCGCACATTGATAAATATACCCCAAGATGTTGAGATATATTGTAAATAAAAATAGGCTGCAGCATCTATAACCCACTTCTGTGTCTGGTGTATTTATTTAATTTGGGCATAGCGCCTAATACAAGAGTCAGGGTAAAGTGGTAAAAAAAAAGGAAAATACATAGCTATGTTTTTAGAATGTGTAATTATACATTTTAAGGGGAAATATTTTTTTACAAACATAATCTACAAAGTATTTATTTTCTATTATATATATACACTCACATTATTTTCATTATTAAAACATACTGTCAAACAAATAACATGATAAATATGTAATAGGAGATGTATTCCTATTTTTAGAATTATACAAATTCAAGAGTCAAGTAATAATCTTGCTAACTTTCTAACCTCATAAACATTGAATAAATTAATAATAACTTTTTAACGTTGTCTCTTCCTTTAAAAAGGTATTTTAAACCATCTGCCAATTAAAAAAAAAAATGTGTATAATGTAGATAAAATGTGTAGAAAAAAATAGCCGAGTCTAGGATATGTCACGTAGTCTATAGAGCCAATAATAGAGGGATGAATGGCAGCTTTCATCCTGGAAGGAAATCTAATTATAACAGTCCATCATCTAGTAGTCCAGGCAAACCTTCCAAAGTGTTTTTAAATAATATGTTTGTTTAAACACTAGCAGTTTACAATGAGCTGTATACAGATTTTTTTTCTTATGGGAAATGGCAGTTGATACAGTTACAGTACTAGCTGACAGTGCATTTATTTGTTACATTAGGAGAAAGAACACTCTTTTTATACTTTTTTCTTCTTCTAATGGGTCACAGCTATGAAAGCTGAATAAAATCAGTGCATTACAGATCCCAAAGGCTATCTAAAATCAAGGGTTAATATTTTCCTTTATGACTTTTATCTGAGTATTTGCTTGCAGTTAACCCTTAAAGGTTAAATTGTGCTCATATTACAAGTTGAGAGCAATCGCGGTTTACGCTAGAATAATTGCTGCGATCTTAGAGCTGTATTATTACAGTATCTCACAAAAGTGAGTACACCCCTCACATTTTTGTAAATATTTTATTATATATTTTCATGTGACAGCACTGAAGAAATTACACTTTGCTACAATGTAAAGTAGTGAGTGTACAGCCTGTATAACAGTGTCAATTTGCTGTCCCCTCAAAATAATTCAACACACAACCATTAATGTCTAAACCGTTGGCAACAAAAGGGAGAACACCCCTAAGTGGAAATGTCCAAATTGGGCAAAATTAGCCATATTCCCTCCCCATGGTCATGTGACTCATTAGTGTTACAAGGTCTCAGGTGTGAATGGGGAGCAGGTGTTTTAAATTTGGTGTTATCGCTCTCACACTCTCTCATACTGGTCACTGAAAGTTCAACAAGGCACCTCATGGCAAATAACTCTCTGCGGATCTGAAAAAAAGAATTGTTGCTCTACATAAAAATAGCCTAGGCTATAAGAAGATTGCCAAGACCCTGAAACTGAGCTGCAGCATGGTGGGCAAGACCATAGAGCAGTTTCACAGGACAGGTTTCACTCAGAACTGGCCTCGCCATGGTTGACCAAAGAAGTTGAGTGCACGTGCTCAGCTTCATATCCAGAGGTTATCTTTGGGAAATATAAGTATGAGTGCTGCCAGCATTGCTGCAGAGGTTGAAAGGGTGGGGGGGTCAGCCTGTCAGTGCTCAGACCATATGCCGCACACTACATCAAATTGGTCTGTTGTCCCAGAAGGAAGTCTCTTCAAAAGGTGATGCACAAGAAAGCCTGCAAACAGTTTGCTAAAGACAAGCAGACTATGGACATGAATTACTGGAACCATGTCCTGTGGTCCGATGAGACCAAGAAAAACTTATTTGGTTCAGATGGTGTCAAGCGTGTGTTGCGGCAACAAGGTGAGGAGTACAAAGACAAATGTGTCTTGCCTACAGTCAAGCATTGTGGTGGGAGTGTTATGGTCCCTTCCTGCATGAGTGCTGCTGGCACTGGGGAGCTACAGTTTATTGAGGGAACTATGAGTGCCAACATGTACTGTGGCACACTGAAGCTGAGCTTCAGAGACTGGGCCGCAGGCAGTATTCCAACATGATAATGATCCCATACACACCTCCAAGACAACCACTGCCTTGCTAAAGAAGCTGAGGGTAAAGGTGATGGAGTGGCCAAGCATGTCTCCAGACCTAAACCCTATTGAGCATCTGTGGGGCATCCTCAAACGGAAGGTGGGGGAGCGCAAGGTCTCTAACATCCACCAGCTCTGTGATGTCATCATGGAGGAGTGTAAGCGGACTCCAGTGGCAACCTGTGAAGCTCTGGTGAACTTCATGCCCAAGAGGGTTAAGGCAGTGCTGGAAAATAATGGTGGCCACACAAAATATTGACACTTTGAGCCCAATTTGGACATTTCCACTTAGGGGTGTACTCACTTTTGTTTCTAATGGTTTAGACTAGGGTTGCACCAATAACATTTTTTTATGACCGAGTACAAGTACCGATACTTGTTTTCAAATACTCGCCGATACCAATTACCGATACTTTTTTTTTTAATGTCATGTGACAGTATACCAAGCATAATACAGACTAATTATTTAAAATTCCTTCTTTATAATTATAAAGGACTGTAATTCAAAAGACATTATGAAGTAATAAAACCGTTTTATTTGTCACAAAGTTCACTGAACATGTTTATAAATAAAAAATATTACAATATAATATTACATTTAAAGGGGTGATGCAATTGGGTTGTTGGTCTGTTATATAACATCAATCTGAAATTTGTATGGAGGTTCGACTCTAAGCTGAACAGTCTTTCACTTTCCACACTACTGCATGGGGCAGAAAGATATTTTTGGGCCATTTTAGCCAGAGCTGGAAATCTGTTTATTAACTGCCCAATACTTCAGGGGTTTGTCTGAACGAGGAACAGTGATCTCCCCTACAATAACACAAATAACAGCAATTTGTATTGGCAGAACAGTAGTAAACAATTTTTTATTTTAGTCTCCACTCCAGTTTAAAATGAAATGGGAACATGCAGTTTGAAAAAACGCCACAAGATAGCATATGGGTAGGAAGTGGAGGTATCGGTTTAAGTATCGGTGCATTTACACGAGTACAAGTACTCATGCAAATACTTGGTATCGGTACCGATACTGATTCTAGTATCGGTATCGGTGCAACCCTAGTTTAGACATTAATAGCTTTGTGTTGAGTTATTTTGAGGGGACAGCAAATTTACACTGTTATACAGGCTGTACACTCACTACTTTACATTGTAGCAAAGTGTCATTTCTTCAGTGTTGTCACATGAAAAGATATAATAAAATATTTACAAAAATGTGAGGGGTGTGCTCAAAGATATGAGATCTCAGGACTCTAACACAGACATACATACATATACACCTCTAAAGATATAATATATATATATATATATATATATATATATATATATATAGTATGTGTGTGTGCATATTTGTACATATGTATTTATTTATATGTTGTATATGTATTCACAAATGTTTTATATATATATATATATATATATATATATATTTACATATATATATATATATATCCCAGACAAAGTGCACTCCAGAATTTTAGCATAACAGCATAACAGCCTTCCCTCTGTATAGAAACAGAGGGAAGCACACTCCAAAGGTCTTCAATAATCAAAGGTCACTTTAATTGTGAACGTTTTCGAGTCCAAACAGGCTTGTCCTCAGACAAACAGTGTACAATTGCACTTACCACCACCCGAAATATAACAGTGTCACGGCAGGATGTCACGTTCTCCTTAGTAGACACGCCCCCAACATGGGCGTCATCATCTAAAGCAGCGTGAGTCTGCATCTATAAAACCTATAAGTGAAAAAGACATTAAAGTACTTAAAGTGTCATAACAAAAATAACAGCAAGTAGTCGACATTAGAACAGAACAATTGTGAAAATATTTAAGCAAACAATGCCCGTGCGTATGTTCTCACTGTCCATTTCCGGACTTAAGGAGGTTACCATAGTAACAGAGGCTGTAGGATCCCACTGTCATATCGGCAAATATACGGATTGTGTGATCATACGATCAGACATCGTTGCTAAGACTATTCAATTAGCACAAGATAAAACGGCAAGGAGGATATGATGTGCCCCATGTCTGAGTCACATATTCTCAATAGTAAATTCAGAGCGGTAACTATAGTAACTAACGCTCACAATCACATGGCAGGAACTATAAGTCGGGACAGTGTCCCTAGTCAAAGGGATAGATAACCACAGGGATGTGCATGGAAGAAAGAGACATTATCTCTGATTACAGGTAATTAATAATAGGAGACCCGGGAAAAGGAGATATATAAGCTATCAAAGTAGAGGTTACACCTAAGAATAAGGGATATCTATTAAGTGATGGAAATCCAATGGATTTAATCAAAGAACCCAGGTAATATAATAATTGGGAGACTATTTGAGGCAATCTCAAATGGATCGTAGATCTCAAATAGATCAATATGAACTATTACAAAAAGACCTGCCAGTCTAAATGAGTATTAAGACCCTTTGGCATGATTGTTTCCAGATGAAAAGTCCATTTGGCCTCTCTTTGTAGCAATGTTTTGTTGCGGTCGACCCCCCTATTCATAGGGGGGATGAGATTGATGATGGTATATTTAAGGTCAGTTACTTTGTGCTGGTGTTCCTGGAAATGCTGGGCCACAGGTTTTTCCAATGTACCCTTCTTTATGGCTGTTCAGATGGCTGAACGATGGTTTGCCATCCGTATCTGCAAATCGTCCGAGGGCTTCGCAACATAAAGAAGTCCACATGTACAGTGTAATAAATACACAATGTAGGTTGTTGTGCATGTTAAGCGGTACTTATGCTTATAGATCTTACGCCTATGTGGATGGGTGAAGGAGGGCCCCATAATTAGCCCCCCAACAAGTTGTACATCCCAGACATCGGAAGATGCCCGGCTTCTTAGTGTCAAACCACGTGTTTTGTTTGTAGCATTGTGTCGGGTCAGTTTTAATTAGAAAGTCCCGCAATGATCTTGCCCTCTTGTACCTTATTCATGGAGGTGTCATCTGGAACAGAGGCAGAGCTTTATCCATTTTGATGATATCTCAATGCTTATTAATTACATCCGTTAGTGTGGTAACAAAAGTCATTCTGTTGGCTTCTGGGGTTCTTACACATCCTTGTTCCTCAAGGAGTTGTTTACACTGGGTTTCCAAAAGTCTTTTGGGATAATCACGTCTGTGAAAATGTTGGATCGTCTACCCAAGCTGCTCATCTCTATTTGTTTCCTTGGTGTTATTCCTCATTACTCTTAGTAGTTGGGATTTGGGCAATGCTTTTTTAAGTCCCGGAGGGTGACAGCTGGTAAAGTGCAGTAATGCATTCCTATCGGTTTCCTTACAGAACAGTGTAGATTGTAGCCTGCCCCAGTGCTTGTAAAGACAAACATCAAGGAAGTCTATTTCCCGGGTCTCCTTTGACTAGGGACACTGTCTCGCTTGTATGTGGTTTGATTTGCAATGTATACCATATGATTGGGCTGTGTCAACATTACTGGCCGTCTATTCTCATATCTCCGGCACTTATAGTTCCAGCCGTGTGATTGTGAGTGTTAGTTACTTTAGTTACCACTCTGAATTTACTATTGAGAATATGCGACTCAGACATGGGGCACATCATATCCTCCGTGCCGTCTTATCTTGTGCTAATTGAATAGTCTTAGCAATGATGTCCGATCATATGATTACACAATCCCTATATTTGCCGATATGACAGTGGGATACTACAGCCTCTGTTACTATGGTAACTGGCTTAAGTCCGGAAATAGACATTGAGAACATACGCACGGCATTGTTTGCTTAAGTATTTTCACAATTGTTCTGTTCTAATGTGGACTACTTGCTGTTATTTTTGTTATGACACTTTAAGTACTTTAATGTCTTTTTCACTTATAGGTTTTATAGATGCAGACTCACTCTGCTTTAGATGATGACACCCATGTTGTTGGCGTGTCTACTAAGGAGAACATGACGTCCTGCTGTGACACTGTTATATTTCGGGTGGTGGTAACTGCAATTGTACACTGTCTGAGGATGAGTCTGTTTGGACTTGCAAACATTCAAAATCAAAGTGACCTTTGATTATTGAAACCTTTGGAGTGCGCTTCCCTCTGTTTCTATATATATATATATATATATATACACATACATAAATACATATGTATGCATATATATATATATATATATATATATATATATATATATATAGCCGAATATGTGCTATGTTAAATAGATAACAGCATCAGGTGCTTTCAGGACAGCATGGCAGTAGATATTTGCTAATCTTTCCTAAGGCAAATTTTGCCTTTCTGATGCTTCCTTTCCCAGTCTGTTAGGGGAAAAATGGGCAGATCAAGCATTAAAACACATTTCTCCAGATTTACTGACAGATCTGTCTTAGGAAAGATCAGCAAATATCTACTGCAATACTGTCCTGAAAGCACCTGATGCTTTCTGATCTCAGAAGTTAGACAGGGCAAGGCCTGGTCATTACCTGGATGGGAGACTGGTAGGGAACACCAGACTGAGAACAGCAGTGCCAGAAAGGCAAAATAATCTTAGTACGTAAGAAGACATCTGTCTTCTTCCGTACAGTCTTGAATGCTCCTGATCCCGCCTGACCTCAGTGGTTAAGCAGAGCCAGGCCTGGAGTAAATCACAGAAGAATTGGACTGAATAGGAACTCAGTCAGTTGTGAGTCTGGCTGACACTGAAAGTAAACTTTGCGGGAAAAAGAACTTAGAGCCTTGAGAGTGATTTGTTCCGGTGTCATCCGAATACACAAGAGATTGTGTATGAGAGACAACCGGGAAATATCTGCTTAACACAGGCTCCATAACTACCTCATATCGGATAAAGTTGGATCACTTGAGTGCACATTTGTCCCCTTCACTCGTATAATTATCTGTGTTGCTGTAATATAATACACTAGAAGCACCTTCTTGTGTGCTTGTCCCGTCTTTTGTTCTTTTAGATGTATATATATATATATATATATATAGGTATAAATATAGGTATAAATATACAGTATATTGTACCAAAATACCATCAGATATATGAAGAAATATTTATTTTTGAATAAACAGAACACTTTGGGGCATATGTATCAAGCTCCGGATGGAGCTTGATGCCCCGTGTTTCTGGCAAGCCTGCAGGCTCGCCAGAAACAGCAGTTATGAAGCAGCAGTCACAAAGACTGCTGCTATATAACCTGTCTGCCTGCTTGATACTTTTGGGCCGAGTTATCAATGTCTGTCCGACATGATACGCTGTAGCGTATCATGTCCATCAGAAATCGCTGAATGCTGGCAGCATCAGCTGTCTGCATTTAATATTGCACAAGCAGTTCAACAGAACTGCTTGTGCAATGCCGCCCCCTGAAGATTCACGGCCAATCGGCCACTAGCAGGGGGTGTCAATCAGCCCGGTCGTATAGGATCGGGCGGATTGCAGACCGCAGCCTCAGAGGCAGCGGACCAGTTGTGGAGCCTGAAGGCTCGCACGGAAACAGGGGCATCAAGCTCCATTTGGAGTTTGATAAATCGGCCCCTTTATGAGCATGTTTAAAAGGTTCAGATCAATCAAGATAGTAAAGAAAAAAAGTACAGAAAAATAAAGATATACAGGTCCTATGCTGTTAAACCTTCTTCCCAGTTTGTTGAAATCTAATTATAAACAGAGGATAAGTCAAAAATAGTCCTACCAGCTTTAATATTGGAATTAAGCTACATAATTATTTATGCAAATGTAGGCTTTTTAACATGGCCAGTAATTGTTTTTTAATAATGGACACTAATATGTATATCAATTTGGAAATCTATTAATTTTGATGCAAATTTGAGTGTTACAACTTTCATTATTTCATATATTATAACAAAAGCAAGTGCATGTTCTGTCGTGCCTTACATGTACATGCAATATATTTTCAATATTTACTGTGGTCCCTTTTCCTATAATTTAATTCTGTCTTTCAAATTATGTTAGAATTATAAGACTTAAAGGGACAGTCTAGTGAAAATTACATTTTCATGATTCAGATAGGGCATGCAATTTTAAACAATGTTCCAATTTACTTTTATCATCCAGTTTGCTTTGTTCTCTTGGTATTCTTTGTTGAAAGCTAAACCTAGGTAGGCTCATATGATAATTTCTATGCCCTTGAAGGCCACCTCTTATCTCAGTGCATTTTGACAGTTCTTACCAGCTAGACAGCACTAGCTTATATGTGCCATAGAGATAACGTTGTTTTTACTCCTGTGGAGTTATTTATGGCCTGAGCAGAGAAGATTAGGTAAAGGAAAATTATGCTACAACATGTTGTTTATGGAGATCATAAAATGTTTCTTTAAAGGATAGTAAACATTTATATTACAGATGTTACATTTTTTTTCTTTCGCTATTTAATTGTTACGCTTTCCATACATTTTATTTTGCTTTCATTGTAGTGTAAACTAACCTGTCATTTAATAAAGCCTTGTCCCTCCCTGCATCCACTGTTCAAGATTTATGCAGCGTTAGTTTTGGCCTGCTTGTGTGATGTTTTGGCACGCCTCTTTCTTTGTGCAAATTCAGGATAACTGAGGGGATTTATTCAATTGTGCATGCACTAATCTACCACCGCTGTCAAACTAAGATGTGAGGTAAATTGTGAAGTGCTCAGCAATAACATTGTTTATTTATTACAGAACAAGTGCGCATGCGCAAATGAGATTGGGCTGTGCAGGGCTTAGGAAAACACATTTTCAGTGAGGGGGCAGTTATAGGAAGAGTCACTATTATAAAATGAAATCGTAGCAATATAATAATTATTTAGAAAATTCTAAGGGCTAGATTACAAGTGAGGCACTGATATTACAAGTGGAGCAAAATCACGATTGCGCTATAGCAATCGCCATTATGCTTCCATCCTTACCGCAATCCCAGAGCTGCGGTTAACTGTTTTCCAAAACACTTCAAAAATACATTACAAACTAAAGTTACACTCATATTAACACTGTCTAATAAAAATGATTTAAAAAAACATATTGCACAAAAACATTATAAGGACTCAAATATAGGAGATCTCAGGCGTAAGAAAAAAAAAGGCAGGCAAATGGCTTTAACGTTGAGACACATACATATACATTGCTAAAGATGTATGTGTTCATACATATTAATGTATTTATATGTGTATATTTGTATTAACAGTCATATATACACATATAAAAATGTTAATATATACTGTATGTACACACATATAGACATATATATAAGTGCATTATAGCCCTTTGCCAAGACGTAGATGAAAACAAGATAACACATATAAATGCAATATTCATATTTAATAAAGATTTTAATTATGCATTTACTGTAAATATTTCAGATTTGCTAATTCGAATATGCTATGTTGTTCTCCATTGACTTATATGGGGAATACGAAAATGCAATGGAGTAGCAATCTTGGGTTTTAGTTTTTTTTTTCCACTTTTTTTTCTCCATTGATTTCTATGGAGAAAAACATGCACAAGCACACAAACACTTGTTAGGTTTTTGCCACTATTTGTGTTAACGCACGCGCCAAATTCATTTTTTTTTTAAACTTGTAAATGAACGCAACACGAC
This sequence comes from Bombina bombina, assembly GCF_027579735.1. Classification (NCBI taxonomy): domain Eukaryota; kingdom Metazoa; phylum Chordata; class Amphibia; order Anura; family Bombinatoridae; genus Bombina; species Bombina bombina. The sequence goes on along the minus strand of NC_069499.1, from coordinate 968,318,182 downwards.
TAGTACAAACAGCTTAACTCTAGCAGAGTTCTCGCAATCACAAAAAAAAAAAATACTGTGCCACTTGTATTCTAGCCCTAAGTTGGAAGATTTAAAAAATGAAATATGCAGTATAAAATTTCCAAACAAAAGTTTTATTTTTAATGTTTACAACTTATAATAAAAAAAAATACAGCTGCATATTCTTCTTAGGATAATCTTTGCTTTCAATGCATCATTATATCTGACATTTATTTAAAGTTTACTGTTTAAATATCAGCAACTGCTTATAACACAACTGGATAAATGATATACTTCATTGTTTAAAAAAAAAAAAAAATCCTTGGGGATAAACATTTTACTATGAACTAGTCTCTTGTCATAAAGAACCAGGAGCTGGAAAGCATCTTATTGAATTGAATGAGTTTCAGAGTAACTTTTAGAGCTAAAAGGTTGCTTACGGCAAAGGAAAGCTTAGCAAATGTGAACCATTATCTGTGACTGTCTGTTTCTCATAGCAGATAACGATAATTGCAAGTTCACAAGGACTAGTAGGTAAGGTCTGTACACGCCATCTCACAGTTCTTGCATCTCATAGACTAAGATCCTCATCACCAGCAATTATTCTACTTCCATCAAGAGTCGTATCTGATTAAGAACCGAGGGCGGAGAATATATTGTGTCGTCTCTGGAAATATCTCAGACTCTGCTGCTTTTTTGAATGAAAACACTTACATTTTTTATTGCTTCATTACCTCATCCTCAAAAAGGCCCTGAGTTTGACGTGTTCCGTCCTGATTTTATTTTTAGTGCTGTATTTGATTTCAACCCACAAGGACAAGAAGACTGAATGTCCTTTATGAAATGAACTGTTCCAGAATGTAGCAGAAGTCTCCGTACATGTGTGCAAGGAAAAGTCAATCAAGCATAAATGCTATAAAAAGAGGTTACATTCTGAACTGAGTAACATAACTTGAATGGATGTAAACAAAGGAAGAAGCTTTCCATTAGTTGTAGCTGAATACCATATCTTAGGTGAACTCATATATGTTTGTAGTAGTATAAGTCTAAGCCGAAAGTTTAGCCCAAAGATTCATTTGTAAAGGAAGAATCAGAGCACATTTACAAATAAAAAGCTAGCGGGTTTTGGTTATCTTGCTCTCCTTTATCAGTCAGAGAGAGGCCAGCAGTATTAAAGCGCTTCCTGTAGATATTGTCACCACACTGTGTGAGATGACATCACATGAAATGCACAAGTGCCCAGAGACATTTCAGCATCGTTATTTATGTGGGTGACAAAGAAGGCATTTTCCTTGAGCCCATATTAGAGATCATTGACCACACAGAAGAGCATATGACCTCTCACTTAGGGTCCAATGTTCAAAGGACAGTCAAATTAGCGAAAAAATGCTCATTTCAGTATTGCCCGTCTTGCAATCAATCTGCTGGACAATATGTTATAAAAAAAGTGCCCTTGATGGTTAGACAATTGGTTGATGTGACTTCCATAGGAAACAATAGGGATTGCTGTTCAGCAATCTGTCCACATCGTCAGTGAATGCGATCTTGGTAGTGAGGACGGGGCATGTTTTCATAGCGTGTTTATGTTTACACATCATATACTGTGTGTTCAGTAACAATAAAAAATGGTTTCTGTTTAATAAAATTTCAAACAATAGATGTAAAATGATACACATCGTATTAAAAAGTACAATGGCTATTTAAATAATCATGTTTTTAACTTTTGGTTGGGTTCTTTTAGGAAAAAATATTCACGTGCCATATATTAATTACCCATAGAAGACAGTAGTTAGGGATTTTTATTTTATTAAAGTGAATTTTTCCGGCTTTGCACTATGTAAACATGTTTTTAAGAACTGACTGCTTTTTTAATATTGTATTTTTATGGCCACTTTAAGTTTTCACTGTACTGTATGTCTTTAGTACTAATATAGTGACCTCACTGTACCAAACATGTTCTATATTAATAACACATTTGTTACAGTGTGGCCGCAATATTAAAAATAAACAAGTCCAGTACTGTGTAAACTTACTTTTATACATTTCTATTACATTCAAACTACATCATACAGGTTTATAAAAAAGAAAACATTTGGTAGAGTGTGATTGTAATAGAAATTTTTATACTTATGATTTTTTACACTTAAAAAATCATTGTAAAATATTATATATTGTTAAAAGAAAAGGCTTGTTTTTTTAGTTACTATTTTGGAATAAATATATAATGGATTGTAATGAAGTCTATAGATGTCAAACATAGGCGAAATGGTTCAAATTATTTCAAGTAATGTCCCCCAAAGTAACACAAGCAAAGGCACACAATACAAATTATGTGCACCTCTGGATCTATCTGAACATAATCAGATTTTTTACTTTGATTAAGCTTCCTGCGGGGAGATAATAGAATCGTTTTGCAAGGCCAGAAAAACTGATATTGACACTCCTGCCTTCAGGTCAGCTTTAAAAACATGAAGGAACGAAATCCTTTGCTGTTAAAAATACATTTATAGTTTTGATCCTATAAACAAAGGAGACAATTAAAATGGATTTATAACATACTATGGATGAATTCAATACCTTTGCAAGAAATATATATAAAGGTGAATGTGTATATATATATATATATATATATATTCCCTCTAGAGAGGCAAAATTGTGCAATCTGTAACCTAGATCTTCAAAATGCTGCACATTGCCAAATATTTGTTATGCAGCATTTCCAGGTTACAGAATTTGCTTTTTGGCCTTTCTAGGGAGTCTGAGATAAAGCACGCTTTTTACATGAAAACGAATGATGCTTATGTTCTTTTTAAAGAATGTTTAGCGGAAACAAACCAATCAATTATATGCTGACAATTTCATTAAAATTCTTGACCATGGCTTGAGCTAAATTCTCATTCTATATTTATTAGCAATTGCTTTTTCTAAACCTATACCATAGTGCCCATTCTCTATTCAATGAAATGTTAATGTTCTCTTCACTTTTAAGTATAGAATGCATTTTTAAACCAATTAACTTTATCAATGAATAAGTTATTTAATCTAGGCATGAGGTATAACACAATCAACGTGCATCCTCCCAGCTTTAATGTAAATTGCTATCAAATGGAGAAGGAAATTAAGTTGAAGTCACAAACTTGTTACTCTCCCTGGAGTCAAATATTTTCATTGTTGCTTTGATGAATATAAAATCATTATAATAAATAAAGGAACAATCCAAATAAAGTAGAACTGTGTTTATCTTAATGTTTGTAATTCACTGTCTGATAGTCTCTTTGTATTATGTTTTATTGCTTTTTACAAAGTTCAAACATTTTAGTTAATATTTTTGTAGAGATTCAATTTCAACATTTTTCTGTCATGAAATATGCTATGAAGTCTCTTTGTTAAAAAATAAACAAACCATATAATAATTTCCTAAACTGATTCACAAAATCATATAAGGACATTGTTAATATTAGTTATAATGACCTAGATTACAAGAGAGGAGTAAAAATGTAAGCCTTATGGTACGTTATTATTGCTCAAGTGCAAAGCTGGGGTCGCATTAAGTTGAGTTCCTTGAGTGTGACTGAAAACCAAGGCTGGAGCCTGGAGCTGGTCTAAAAAGAAGGTGATGAGCATGGTTTGTTCCCTGTTTATGGTCAGATATCGGATCTGACTGCAGAGAAGTGTGCTAAGTTTATTAGCACCCTCATTGTGCTCATATTACAAGTGGTGCGTTAAAGGGACAGTCTAGTCAAACTTTCATGATTCAGATAGAGCATGCAATTTTACACAACTTTCCAATTTACTTTAATAATCATATTTGCATTGTTATCTTAGTATTCATTGTTGAAAGGTAAACCTAGGTAGGCTCATATTTAAATTGCTAAGCCCTTGAAGGCGGCCTCTTACAGTATTTCACAGTTAGACAGTGCTAGTTCAAGTGTGCCATATGTGCTACTGCATATGTGCTCACTCCCGTAGAGTTATTTTTGAATGTGCACTGAATGGCTAAAATGCATGTCTGTCAATGGAAATGAAATAAGGGGGCAGTCCGCAGAGGCTTGGATACAGGTAATCACAAGTATATTAATACAACCTTGTTGGTTATGCAAAACTGTGAAATGAATAATAAAAGGATTATCTATCTTTTAAAAAAATAACAATTCTGGAGTAGACTGTCCCTTTAAGTATTGTACGGGTTTTAAGTTATATTTAGATTTTTTTTTGTTTTTTTGTTTTTGTTTTTGTTTTTAACAGATTTTATTGAGATTCAAAATAGCATACAGTAAAAGGATGTTACAAAAGAAGTCCCAAAAGCATTACAAATAATTCACAATTTACATCAAAGCTCAGTACCTGCATGCGAAGGACACAAATGTACAGTAATCTCAAGACATATGTATAAACTTCTGTACATGACATCACATTTGGTTTAATTGGAATCTCAATAAACAAAACAGATATGATTAATATGTACTGCTGAAAACCTGGACTATCAACTATGAATCCTGAACTAGAATAGGTCAAACAGGTTGCCTCAGCTGGTCATGTTGTTAATTGGTCAAGGATAAGGGTAGGGTTGAAGGGAAGGAGAGAGGGAAAGGGAGTCAGCTAGTGGGAGGGGGGGGACGAAGGGAGAGAGGGAAGAGAGAGGGGAAGAGGAAGAAAGAAAAGAAAAAAAAAAATGTGCAATCTTGAGGAGGGGGATATTTGTGTTCAACAGATTGTGTTTTTAGGCAAGTTTCGCCCAGACTATCTAGCATTCACGTTATTGGATTTTAATCCAGTCTTCCCAAATCGCCCAATAATCTTCCATCCGCTCTAAAGCATTGTATGCAAATTTTTCCATTTTAGCAAGATATTGTACCACCTCACAAACAGTGGTAATAGTGGGCGGGTCAATTTGTTTCCATGCCCTGGCGATGCACAGTTTTGTGGCCGCCAAAATATAAATCACTAGCTGTTTACCGCATTTGGGTAGTTGATTATCGAATATGTGGAAAAGAGCCTGACTAGAGGTCAGCTGCACATTCACATTCATGGAGTGCAGGAGGGTCTCAACATCTCTCCATAGAACAGAGATTTTTGGGCAGGACCACCACACGTGAGAGTCTGACCCCTCACTGCCACATAGCCTCCAGCACCTCGATGAGGTCGAAGGAAACATTTTAGACAGCCTGGTGGGCACTCTGTACCACCTGAGGATGAGCTTCATATAGCCCTCAAAGATGGTTGTGCAGTGGATTGTTTTTTTGGTTAAAGTAATAGCTATGCTCAGTTCTGCGTCTGAGATTTTTAAGGGCAGTTCACTACACCATCGTTTGATTTGACTGGGAAGACCAACCGTATGGTCTCGCAAAATGGCTTGATAGTGAAACGTGAGAGGTTTATATGTACCCAACCTATTCATCCATCTTTCCTCCCATTGTGAGTGCGCCCTAAGTCCACAAGTTCCAAACTTCCAGGAATGTAGGAAACTAAGTATTCTTGAACATTCGAAATGGAACCAGAGAGGTGGTCCTCTCAAAGATTCAAGAACCTGGGAGACTGTCAGTAATCTGCCATTTAAGAATAGTTGTTCCACCATGGCAAGATCATGCTGGATCCAATATTCAACGTGGATGTCCGGACGGTCCCACATCAGGCCCCGTAATTGATGGATTGGCGAGGGGTGTGGGGCAATCTGCGAGTGATGTCTGAGTGTATGCCATATTTTGATATTATGTTGTACGACTGGGTTGGTGAGTATATTCACCAGTTGTTTGTAGCTCGGAACCCACAAAAGGCTGGGAAGGTCTAATTCCTCTGGCAGCTCGAGTCCCTCCAGTCTAAACCAACCCGGCCTCTCAGCCGTAGGACCCCAGGATGTGATGTGCGAGAGTCGTGTGGCCTCGTAATAAAGATATATGCTGGGGAAAGCAACTCCACCCCTGGCATACTCCCTCTGCATGATTTTGTGACTGATCCTCGGAGGTCTATGAGCCCAAACATACCCGCCAAATATCCGGTGTATCTGTTGTAGGATGCCATAAGGAATATTTAGAGGGATGCATCGGAAGAGGTACAACGCCTTAGGGAGTAGGGACATTTTTACAGTGGCCACCCGTCCCAACCAGGAGACTTCTTTAAAGTCCCATCTGCTTGCCAGGTTCTTTAGTTCCTTAATTAAGGCGTCAAAGTTCAATGATATAATGTTATCCGTATCCGCACTCAGAAAAATACCCAGGTGTTTAATAGCGTCTGCTGACCAATGAAAGTCATGGTTGTCTCTCAACTGTGAGAGGTGTGCATCAGTGAGGTTAATTCCGTAAGCTTCAGTTTTGGTCTTATTCACTTTGTAATAACTTAGCGCACTGAAGCTGTCTAAAGTGGCAAAGACCTCCGGAACCGATGACGTGGGGTTCGTAAGAAAGAGGGTCACATCGTCGGCATACAACAAGATTTTCTCAGGAGTAGTGCCCATTGACAATCCCTCTATGTTTGGAGTAGACCGAACCAGCTCCGCCAACGCTCCATAACCAAGGCAAAGAGCAGGGGCGACAATGGGCACCCCTGCCTAGTACCGTTAGAGATAGCAAATGTCGGGGAACAGAAGCCCGTTCCTCTCACCCTAGCACTTGGGTTCGAATATAAGGCCCTGATCATGTTGATGGCCCGAAGCGGGAATCCGAAAGCCTTTAGAGTTCTCCACATGTATTCCCACCTGACCCTGTCGAACGCCTTTTCGGCATCTAGGGACAGGGCCAGGAGGGGGGATCCCAAACGCCTCGCCTCCGCAAAAACTGAGATCAGGCGTCTAGTATTGTCAGGACCCTGGCGTCCCTTGACAAAACCCACCTGGTCTGTCGCTACCAGGGAAGGAAGCAAAGATGCCAATCTGTCTGCTATAAGTTTGGAGTACAGCTTTATATCTACGTTTATCAGTGAGATAGGGCGGAAATTGCAGCAATAGGAGGGGTCCTTACCTAGCTTAGGGATAGCGACAATGGTCGCTTCAAGTAACTCTTTAAGCATCTCCTCTCCCTTGCTGATTTCATTGTCCATCTGACATAGTATGGGCTCTAGCAAGGTTCGTGTCTTTTTGTAGAATTGCCCCGGGAACCCGTCCGGGCCCGGTGCTTTTCCATTCTTCAGTTGCTTAATCCCCAGACCTATTTCTAGTTCGGTAAATGGTTCAATGAGTTTGTCCTTGTCCTCATCAGACAATATGGGCAAATTTAGTTTTTCTAGAAATAAGGATATTTCAGAGGGTGTGGCTTTGGTAGGAGCTTCAGAAGCCTCTATATTATAAAGTCGTTCGTAGAAATCTGCAAAAGCCTTTCCTATATCGTCCGGAGCATAGAACTTCCGCCCGTTATGATTGATATAGGGTATTCTGGAGGTAGCTGTCCTCTGTTTTAGTTTGTTTGCCAACAAAGTGCCCGCCTTGTTACTCTTCGAGTACATGACCATCTTAAACTTGGCTAATGCACGCTGGGTTTTTTCTAGTTCCAGGTGTTTGATTTGCTTTTTCAAAGTAAGAATGTCAGTGGACAGACCAATGGTAGGAGACAACTTGTTTTGTTTTTCCTTAGTGCGCAAGTCGCAAGTGAGTTTCCCCAGAGGGGCACCCCAGTGTTTTTTTGATATTTGCAGCTTTAGCAATGCAGAATCCTCTAACAAATGCTTTTAGAGCCGCCCATCTGATCTGGTGGGAAGTGTCATGTGGGTCATTTGTCTCCAAGAATTCTTCTATCTTTTCGAGTAACTCTTGGGCAAAAGATGCGTCCTCCCATAAAAACTTGGGAAGTCTCCAGGAGGGTCTGCTCGAAAGAGATCCGCCTGTATTTATTGACATCGCTACAGCGTCATGGTCAGACCAAGGGCAGCTACATATAGTGGAGCTTGTGACTCTATTCAGTGTCCAGGAGTCCACGAAAAAGAAGTCTAGTCGCGAGTAGGAATGGTGCGGGGGCGAAAAGTATGTGTAATCTCTAGTATCCGGGTGACAAGCTCTCCACACATCGTATAGGGAGGACTGATATATGAGGTTTTGGAATTTAGGAGCTATGGACTGCGAGTACTGATCCACTACTTTACCACTTGGGAGCCGCTTATCCAACTCAGGGTCCCAGATCAAATTAAAGTCTCCACCTAGCACTAACGTGCCCTGACGCAAACCTTCTATGAAGGAGAGCATTTTACGCAGAAATTTAATCTGACCCTGATTGGGGGCATATATATTCACAAGAGTGAATAAGTGTGAGTTCAGTTCACATACTAGTACCAAGAATCTTCCCTCAGGGTCTGTTTCAAGGTGTAGCTGTTGAAAAGCTACCGATTTGCTGATGCATATCGAGACTCCCCTACTTTTGTCCTGATAAGTCGAGCTAAGTACCACTAGGTATTGTCTGAATTTAAAATTCGGGGTTTTATTGGATGCCCAATGTGTCTCCTGAAGAAAAGATACATCACAGTGAAATTTAGTCAGAAAGGAATGTAGGAGGCTTCTTTTAGAAGGGGAGTTTAGGCCCTTCACATTTAAGGAAATGAACTTAAGATCAGAGGCCATGTTTATAAGAAGGGAGAGAAAGAGGAAAAAAAAAAAAAAGAGAGGGAGGGGAGGGGGGGGAAGGGTAGAGGTTGAGAGAGGTGTAGAAAACGAGTTGAAGGTGGGGGGGGAAGTGAATGAAAAAAGGCGTGGGGGAAAAGGGTTGAAGGCGTGGAAGAAGGGAAGGGAGTTAATGGACCTGCGCAAATAACCAGAGAGGCAACACCTAGATAGTTATAACCTTATTATCCACCTCTCTGCCAAAGAGGGGTGGAATAGTACAGTATACGGTGAAATTTGTGGTTTCGAATGAATCTATGTTCTTTTGCTTACTTCTAGTAAGCTTCGGGTTTACCCTTCAGGGGGGGGGGGTGAAGTGTAACGTTACAAAATCTACTAAAGTTAGTATCTAGAGCAGAAAAAAAAGTGAGAGGCCGGGGCTGGCCTAAGATTCAGGGGGGGATAGATGTCACACTAGGGAGTAGGCGTATGTCACGCTTGCGTCTGTTATTTCAGCAGTCAGGGAAGGGATGATAAGAATTTCCTACCCTGCTGGTAAGCCAGTGGGTAGAATATGTCGTACAGGTACCGTAAGGCATATAATAAAAGGCCTGCGCTGGGTCTCATTTTAGTTGTCTTGGGAGGGGCTAAGTTAAACTTAAAAAAGGCGTATACCTTGCCACGGTGGTAATTGTAGGTTCATGGCTACAGGAACATTTCAACTGTCAACCTTGTATTTAACTTCTATTGCCTAGATTAACCTGAATAGGCCTAGATTTATACATATAATAACGATATCATCTCCCTGGGTCATGTGGGGCCGGGGGACAGGATGTGCGTACTTCCGCCTAAGGATGGGCCAAAAGAGATTGGTAGGGCCAGTATCTAGCACCACCTCCGCCACACCTGAGCCAAGGAGTTTCACATCAATCACAAATATAACATCAGAACAGTACATAAAACTAAATTAAAAAATAAACCTTATCATAGTGTTAGTCTAGTGCGTATTGCTTTAACAGAACAATCAACAGCTTGCATCTATTATGGCATATCAGGTATTGGTATTTTAACTTTTCTCAGTAAGAATCTATACCATGTCTGCACCCCATCTCCCCAGGAATATTGTACATGAAGACAGCCTAAACCATACATAAGAAGAACAGCAGCCTGGCCGCATGGAAGTTTATAATACATTAGTAGACCAGCCGTGTGTTCACGAACATCCAGCCCTGTTCCTTATTAACAGTTGGAGGCAAACGTCGATATTGTGTGTGGGTCCTTTCATCTAGGGTGTCTTAAGTCAGCGTGCAATGTAAACATGATGACACTATTGCCGTATAGAGTTGCCCGTGGCGGGGGGGGGGGGTAGGGTGGGCGTGTATCTACTTGTAAGCATATTAAGGTATAGTAACATGGCAAATATCTAGCACAGCCCCTGCCGCACATAAACCAAGGGCTTCATGATGGCAGCAAATAGATTGACATAGAGCTCGATTAGGCAATGAAGTATAGTGTCAAGGCAGGTAAACATATATTGTGTTATTAGGGCGATTCAGAACTCTTCTCTATTATAGCTTACTCGGTGCCATCGAGATATATATTCTACACATAATAACAATCTGAGTAATCTGAGTCAATGTCTAGGACACCCGGCTGGTCCACCTAAAAGCTGTACAGGATTATGATCAAAAACATGAAGGAGGACAAGGCACCCCGTTAACCCATGTCCTTTAATAAAATGTCAATAGTATAAGGTACCTAATGAAACAGGGGTGGGACAGAGGAGGCTGGTCTCCACATGGAACTGGCCAAATGTGGTGTAATCTCGCTCTCAGCCCCCGCTGTCCCAGTCACACATGGCATAATATATCATTATTAGCATACGAATTTCCTAGCTAAACAATTAACCTATAATTTCAAGTATAAACTTAAACATTGAGCATTGCTGCTTTAGAGTCAATCAAGGTCTTATGGTACACACCCCTCTTGTGATGTAGTAAAGTTTTGGGGGGAACCTTTCCCTTAAAGTCCCAAACATTCGGGTGTGTACCCATGTGTGTTGTATAACCCTGGGGAGCTAGGAGGCTGGGGGTGGGCAATAAAAGTCTGTATCCCAGTGGGACATTTAGAGTTCTTAGGTCACATTAGAGTCTTAAACCAAGGCAAGGTCTGTGAGGGCTGCAGGGCCATGTAGTTGCCCATCTAGATGAGCGGGGGGGTGTTGTACCTGTACATGCTGAGAAGGGAGTGTGGGGGGGACCTCCTTTCATGGAGCAACAGTTCTCCAAATTGGACATGACATGGCACCTTGAAAACAGAGAGACATCATCTCCCCCAATGTAACATAGCAATAATTACAAGTCTTAATAGGAAAAAGAGACTATACTTATCAGTCCTCGTCATCGGAAGGGTTCTCTGCTCCTGTCGGCAACAGCTGATTGGGGATTGAGTTCCTTCGTTTAGGGGCGATGGGCCTCTGTGTGAGTGGTCTCCATTCAAAGGCAGTGGGTCTCAGAAGTGATGAAGATGAACTGTCTTGCCTTATGTTCAGTGAGGGAGAAGGTCCGGTCTCTTCATCAGGTTTACTCTGCACCGACCATCCTTTAAACAATGAAAGCCCTTTATCCGGAGTGTCAGCGGTGTAGAGGCGTCCATCTTTCTGGATTAACAGCTTGGTAGGGTATCCCCACCTGTACTTTATTCCAGACTGTCTCAACAATCTGGTGACCTCTCTGAAAGTACCTCTCTTTTGTACTGTAAATTGGGACAAATCTGGAAATACTTGCACAGATTTGAATTTCTTGGGTAGTGCTGGGCGTTGGAACATGGCCCTGAGAATTTGCTCCTTGTATGTAAAGTAATGGAATCTGGCAATTACGTCCCTAGGTTTGTCTGCCGAAACATTCCTCCCCCTAGGAAGGCGATGAACTTTGTCAACTAGGGTTTCATTAGGGAAGGCCGGGGTGTGTAGAATTTCACAAAACTCAGTGAGGAACTTGCCCAGCTCTGCAGGGGAGACATCCTCTGGGATGCCTCTGAATCTCAGGTTGTTCCTGCGTGAGCGGTCTTCCATGTCTGCCATTTTTGTTTTTCGATAGAATCCATCATGTCAACCAGAACTCGTGAGTGGTGGGATAGATTTTCCTGTTCCACAGTCAAATCTTCCTGTTTTCTTTCCAATACATCAATCCTTTCACTTATGGCCCTGTAATCCTTTCTGAGATCTGCCGCAGAACCCTTAATAGCCGCTGTGAGTGTTTCTTGAAGAGAATTTATTCTCTGGGTAAGAGTGGATACTATATCTGCAGCCATAGCGCCTGAAAGATTGCTAGCTTCACCACTTGGGTCAGACATGGCAGGGCTGTTGACTGTATGTTTTTGAGAAGTATGCAGGTCAGTTGTGGTTTTCCCAGTAACCGGCGTCGTTTTAAAGTGGTCTGCCACCGACTTCTTGTATTCAGAAAGGTTGGCTGTTTTCCTTCTGGAGCCTAGTGGCATGATAGAAAAATAGGGGGCTTAAAAAAAAAAACAAAGGTGACAGTTGCAGAGGTGTATCAGATTTAGTCAAAGTCCCTCAGTAAAATATCTATGAGCTATGTCTCCAGCTAGTATCTTGCAAGTATCAAGTACAAGCCCCGGCCCCGCTAGGCCTGCACCCTAGTACATGGGTGTATAATATCTAGCTAGATACTGAAATCTTCTTTTCCAAATAAGGCCCATCTGGGCAAAAACAGGGGGTATATTGTTTGTGTGTCAGCGACTGTATTTATCTTCAATATCCTTTGTGTAGTAAGCAGGATCAAGGAAACTATAGTGCCAAAAGTAGCTGCGGTTACTGTGTAGAGCTTAACTAGTCAGTAAGGGGCTTATCAATGTTGCTGAGTGTTGCCACAGGGCCCGAGAAGCTCCTGTATCAGGATCAAATGTGACCAGTACTTCTTACATTCTATGCAGCAGGTCAAAGTGTATGTGAATAGAGGTGGACACACGCTCAAAATGCCAAGTAGGATAATGTGCCCCACCAGTGAATATGCTTTAGCAAACAGTCTGCAGTCTCACAGACCTGTATGTCACTAGTAATGTCCCTCAGTAAGATCATCAAGCAGTAATACAACCTTCCGTAATTCTTTGTAGAGGATTAATAAAAAAAAAACCCTGTAGGTGTAGTGTGCGTTTGCAGGCTGATCTCTTACCCTTTCTACGAGTATCGTTCTATATCCGCTCCGTTTCACAGGACTCCAGGGTCTGGGGCGCTTCGTAGATGCGGGCCGCAAGATGGCGGAGGTTTCGCGCCAAACTGCGAGCCACGCCGTGTCGTTTGCCAGGTCTCCCCAGAAAACCATCTAGGGCCTAACAGGGGTCTGCCAAATGAGCCTCCGGGCTCTCCGGTTCAATAGCCAGTCTCCAGGAGTTTCCAATTCACTGCAATCAGTCACCTCTGACTGTCGCTTGGCGCCAGCCTGTCTGGTATTTCTCACCGCCGCACCGGAGCGGAGCCCCGACCCTCCGGGCAGCGGTATGGCAAGTTGAAGGCTTGATGTGTTGGAGTGGGGATGTCCCCGAGCGGTAAAGTTGGTTAGTTGCCAACGGTCAGTGCAATAGTTATCCGTGAGGCCAGGTTCCGGACCCAGCCGCTTCTTAACTGTAGTGTGAGATGTCTGTTGTTTCTTCTTACTTGATTAAGGCACTATGATCCAGTAAGGGCAGAATGTCCCAGGTGATCTATACACACCAAGAACCAAAAGTAGGGCAAAATATTGGACTTTTAAACTTTATAGTGAATTAGAATAGCAGGAGCTCTGATTATGTGCGTCCGTTCTCCTCAAAGGCTAACTCCGCCCCCTAAGTTATATTTAGATTTAATATTAATGAAACAAAGGATTATCAATGAAAAAAAGTTATTATGGCAGAATTGAATGTATATAGTGTATGACAAGGGAGAGGACTGGGAAGAGGTCAAAGTGTTTGTTTATATATACTGTATATATATATATGTATATATATGTATTGTGAACCTTTAAATAGATAGATAGATAGATAGATAGATAGATAGATAGATAGATAGATAGATAGATAGACATACATACAGACAGTTTAAACAGATAGATATATAGATAGATAGACATACATACAGACAGTTTAGACAGATAGATATATAGATAGATAGACATACATACAGACAGTTTAGACAGATAGATATATAGATAGACATACATACAGACAGTTTAGACAGATAGATATATAGATAGATATGTGTGAAGTGTTTAATGCTTAAAGGGTCAGTAAATATATAGGTTTTGTAATTCACAGTTAAGCAGCCTTTATGGTTGCAATCATCCTATATAATGAAAGGCCAGGTATGTTTGTCCTATGCAGTCATGCGCAGTAGAGACTGCAAGAAACAAACATACCATCACGAGAATAGAATAGAAGATACTGCAGTATTAAGGAGAATATAGTAGCAAACACTACTTTCCCCACAATGCTCTGCATGAACCATGGTATTAAGTGGCATGCATGAACTGAAAAAAGCACTACATTCCCCACAATAACTGCGTGAACCGTGGTATTAAGGGGCATGTAGTCCTGAGAACATGAGCGGTATAAATCAGTGAACAAACCACGATATTAAGGGAAATGTATACCCTGCGCGATCACATGAGCAGTATGGTTACATGGGTGCATTATGGGAAGAGATTAACTCGCGCTCACGTGACCACTAAAAATCGCTAGAAACAGGAAGATTTAAATGAGAAAGTAAAGACTCTAGAGCTAGATAAAAGTGCTAAAGAAAAGGAGATACAAGTGTAAAAGGAAAACGGGAGATAAATGTGCAAAAGGAAAGAGGGAGATACAAGTATAAAAGAAAAAAGAGGGAGATAAAAGTGCAAAAGGAAAAAACGATAAAAGTGCAAAAGGAAAGGACATACAAGTGTATGGATCCCTTTGCTGGCTGCTTACTAAGGTACTCCTAATAGGGGAGTGTTTTGTATGAAGTGGTCCAGCCCACGAGCAGTCTGCTGCCAGCCCCCTTTTCCTTCATTCGTAGCTCAGGACAAGCTTCTCTCAATAATTAAGAGACACATGTACTCTAATTTTCATGGTTTGCATTCCTATTATTAATGACTCCATATAAAAATATTAATGGTACAAGCAATAAAAAAAGAGATTCTTGCTCCTGAAAATTAAAATATATGAATGCCTAGTAAGGGCTAGATTATGAAAGGAGCGCTAACTGTTGCATGCAAGCGATATCAGGTTTTTCTCTACTTTTTACGGTTTATATAAGTTGAAAGTAAACGCGTTAGCTTAAATGCAATCACGATTAATGTTTATCAGGTTAGCGCAACTTGAGAGATCGTGTAAAGGGTAGGGGAAGATAAAAAGTTGCATTAAACACAACATAAATACATGTAAAAGTACAATTACATTCATATAACACTGTCTGATACAAATAATTAAAAAAAAATAATTTAAAAAGTTATAAGGGCTTAAAGATAGATGGTATAAGGTGTTAAAAAAGGGCTGCAAAGGGGTTTAACACATGTGAGCATACATTGACATGTGTATGTATGTATGTATGTATGTATGTATATATATATATATATATATATATGTATGTGTGTGTGTGTGTGTGTGTGTGTGTATGAATATGTATTGAGGTATTTATTGGTTTTACTGTATGTGTACTGTACATATATCACATTCCAATGTTCCTCACTTACAGGATAATGTACTTTTTAATGTAATAACATATATATCCAGTGGATATAAAAAGTCTACACACCCCTGTTAAAATATCAGGTTTCTGTGATGTAAAAAAATGAGACAAAGATAAATCATTTCAGAACCTTTTCCACCTTTAATGTGACCTATAAACTGTACAACTCAATTGAAAAACAAACTGAAATCTTTTAGGTAAAGGGAAATAAAAATAAAAAAATAAAATAATGTGGTTGCATAAGTGTGAACACCCTTTTATAACTGGGGATGTATCTGTGTTCAGAATTAAGCAATTACATTCAAAATCATTTTAAATAGGAGTCAGTACACACCTGTCATCATTTAAAGTGCCTCTGATTAACCCCAAATAAAGTTCAGCTGTTCTAGTAGGTCTTTCCTGACATTTTGTTTGTCGCATCCTACAGCAAAAGCCATGGTCTGCAGAGAGCTACTGAAGCATCAGAGGGATCTCATTGTTAAAAGGTATCAGTCAGGAGAAGGGTACAGAAGAATTTCCAAGGCATTAGATATACCATGGAACACAGTGAAGACAGTCATCAAGTGAAGAAAATATGGTGCAACAGTGACATTACCAAGAACTGGACATCCCTCCAAAATTGATGAAAAGTACTGGCTGTGTGGTACATGTGACAACAATCGCCCGTATTCTTCATATGTCTGGGCTATGAGGTAGAGTGGCAAGACGGAAGCCTTTTCTTTAAAAAAAAAACATCCAAGCCCGGTTAAATTTTGCTAAAACACATCTGAAGTTTCCCAAAAGCATGTTGCAAAAGATGTTCTGGTCTGATGAAACCAAAGTTGAACTTTTTTGCCATAATTCCAAAAGATATGTTTGGCACAAAAACACTGCAAATCACCAAAAGAACACCATACCCACAGTGAAGCATGGTGGTGTCAGCATCATGCGTTGGGGCTGTTTTTCTTCAGCTGGAACTGGGGCCTTAGTCAAGGTAGAGGGAATAATGAACAGTTCCAAATACCAGACAATATTGGCACAAAACCTTCAGGCTTCTGCTAGAAAGCTGAACATGAAGAGGAACCTCATCTTTCAGCATAACAACGACCCAAAGCATACATCCAAACAAACAAAGGAATGGCTTCACCAGAAGAATATTAAAGATTTGGGATGGCCCAGCCAGAGCCCAGACCTGAATCCAATTCAAAATCTGTGGGGTGATCTGAAGAGGGCTGTGCACAGGAGATGCCCTCGCATTCTGACAGATTTAGAGTGTTTTTGCAAAGTCAAGATGTGCCATACCCAAAAAGACTGAGTGCTGTAATAAAATCAAAAGGTGCATCAATAAAGTATTAGTTTAAGGGTGTTCACACTTATGCAACCATATTATTTTAGATTTTTATTTTTATTTCCCTTTACCTAAAAGATTTCAGTTTGTTTTTCAATTGAGTTGTACAGTTTATAGGTCACATTAAAGGTGAAAAAAGTTCTGAAATTATTTATCTTTGTCTCATTTTTTTACATCAAAGAAACCTGACATTATATATATATATATATATATATATATATATATATATATATATATATATATATATATATATATATATACAGGGAGTGCAGAATTATTAGGCAAATGAGTATTTTGACCACATCATCCTCTTTATGCATGTTGTCTTACTCCAAGCTGTATAGGCTCGAAAGCCTACTACCAATTAAGCATATTAGGTGATGTGCATCTCTGTAATGAGAAGGGGTGTGGTCTAATGACATCAACACCCTATATCAGGTGTGCATAATTATTAGGCAATTTCCTTTCCTTTGGCAAAATGGGTCAAAAGAAGGACTTGACAGGCTCAGAAAAGTCAAAAATAGTGAGATATCTTGCAGAGGGATGCAGCACTCTTAAAATTGCAAAGCTTCTGAAGTGTGATCATCGAACAATCAAGCGTTTCATTCAAAATAGTCAACAGGGTCGCAAGAAGCGTGTGGAAAAACCACGGCGCAAAATAACTGCCCATGAACTGAGAAAAGTCAAGCGTGCAGCTGCCAAGATGCCACTTGCCACCAGTTTGGCCATATTTCAGAGCTGCAACATCACTGGAGTGCCCAAAAGCACAAGGTGTGCAATACTCAGAGACATGGCCAAGGTAAGAAAGGCTGAAAGACGACCACCACTGAACAAGACACACAAGCTGAAACGTCAAGACTGGGCCAAGAAATATCTCAAGACTGATTTTTCTAAGGTTTTATGGACTGATGAAATGAGAGTGAGTCTTGATGGGCCAGATGGATGGGCCCGTGGCTGGATTGGTAAAGGGCAGAGAGCTCCAGTCTGACTCAGACGCCAGTAAGGTGGAGGTGGAGTACTGGTTTGGGCTGGTATCATCAAAGATGAGCTTGTGGGGCCTTTTCGGGTTGAGGATGGAGTCAAGCTCAACTCCCAGTCCTACTGCCAGTTTCTGGAAGACACCTTCTTCAAGCAGTGGTACAGGAAGAAGTCTGCATCCTTCAAGAAAAACATGATTTTCATGCAGGACAATGCTCCATCACACCGGTCCAAGTACTCCACAGCGTGGCTGGCAAGAAAGGGTATAAAAGAAGAAAATCTAATGACATGGCCTCCTTGTTCACCTGATCTGAACCCCATTGAGAACCTGTGGTCCATCATCAAATGTGAGATTTACAAGGAGGGAAAACAGTACACCTCTCTGAACAGTGTCTGGGAGGCTGTGGTTGCTGCTGCACGCAATGTTGATGGTGAACAGATCAAAACACTGACAGAATCCATGGATGGCAGGCTCTTGAGTGTCCTTGCAAAGAAAGGTGGCTATATTGGTCACTGATTTGTTTTTGTTTTGTTTTTGAATGTCAGAAATGTATATTTGTGAATGTTGAGATGTTATATTGGTTTCACTGGTAAAAATAAATAATTGAAATGGGTATATATTTGTTTTTTGTTAAGTTGCCTAATAATTATGCACAGTAATAGTCACCTGCACACACAGATATCCCCCTAAAATAGCTATAACTAAAAACAAACTAAAAACTACTTCCAAAACTATTCAGCTTTGATATTAATGAGTTTTTTGGGTTCATTGAGAACATGGTTGTTGTTCAATAATAAAATTAATCCTCAAAAATACAACTTGCCTAATAATTCTGCACTCCCTGTATATATATATATATATATATATATATATATATATATATATATATATATATATATATATATATGAAAAAGTCCCAGAGCTCTGTACACACTTTTAATCCACAAAGATGCCCGGGTTGCATACAAAAGAAATAACAATCAGAAAAAAGGACGCACTCTCCGGGTCTTAACCAAATTAGTATTTAATAATACCAAAAACTAGTGGGTGACGTTCCGGGGTGATTAGCCCCATCTTCAGACCTTACAAAAACAACCTGTATGAGAAATAAATAGCCATTAGTTGACTTACCCTCCACCTACACCAGCGACAAAACCGGAAATGGCCATGGCATCCTATCCGCACCACTGCGCAGGTCCGGTGGATGCCATGGCAACTGGAAGTCGCGTCCCTCAGCCAACACAGGCGTCAACGCCAGAAGCAATCATGGCCACCCATCTGCACCATTGCACAGATCCGAAGGTTGCCATGGTGACCGGGAGACGCTTCCTAAAGGAGATAATAAAGCAGAATGTTACGCTGCAATTTATAAACCAAACAAGACATAAGATAACATAATTTATGTAAGAACTTACCTGATAAATTCATTTCTTTCATATTAGCAAGAGTCCATGAGCTAGTGACGTATGGGATATACATTCCTACCAGGAGGGGCAAAGTTTCCCAAACCTCAAAATGCCTACAAATACACCCCTCACCACACCCACAAATCAGTTTAACGAATAGCCAAGAAGTGGGGTGATAAGAAAAAAGTGCGAAAGCATAAAAAATAAGGAATTGGAATAATTGTGCTTTATACAAAAAAATCATAACCACCACAAAAAGGGTGGGCCTCATGAACTCTTGCTAATATGAAATAAATGAATTTATCAGGTAAGTTCTTACATAAATTATGTTTTCTTTCATGTAATTAGCAAGAGTCCATGAGCTAGTGACGTATGGGATAATGACTACCCAAGATGTGGATCTTTCCACGCAAGAGTCACTAGAGAGGGAGGGATAAAATAAAGACAGCCAATTCCGCTGAAAAATAATCCACACCCAAAATAAAGTTTAAATTTTATAATGAAAAAAAATGAAAATATAAGCAGAAGATTCAAACTGAAACAGCTGCCTGAAGTACTTTTCTACCAAAAACAGCTTCAGAAGAAGAAAACACATCAAAATGTTAGAATTTAGTAAAAGTATGCAAAGAAGACCAAGTTGCTGCTTTGCAAATCTGATCAACCGAAGCTTCATTCCTAAATGCCCAGGAAGTAGAAACTGACCTAGTAGAATGAGCTGTAATCCTTTGAGGCGGAGTTTTACCCGACTCGACATAAGCATGATGAATTAAAGATTTTAACCAAGATGCCAAAGAAATGGCAGAGGCCTTCTGACCTTTCCTAGAACCGGAAAAGATAACAAATAGACTAGAAGTCTTTCGGAAATTCTTAGTAGCTTCAACATAATATTTCAAAGCTCGAACTACATCCAAAGAATGCAATGATTTCTCCTTAGAATTCTTAGGATTAGGACATAATGAAGGAACCACAATTTCTCTACTAATGTTGTTGGAATTCACAACCTTAGGTAAAAATTCAAAAGAAGTTCGCAACACCGCCTTATCCTGATGAAAAATCAGAAAAGGAGACTCACAAGAAAGAGCAGATAATTCAGAAACTCTTCTGGCAGAAGAGATGGCCAAAAGGAACAAAACTTTCCAAGAAAGTAATTTAATGTCCAACGAATGCATAGGTTCAAACGGAGGAGCTTGAAGAGCCCCCAGAACCAAATTCAAACTCCAAAGAGGAGAAATTGACTTAATGACAGGTTTTATACGAACCAAAGCTTGTACAAAACAATGAATATCAGGAAGATTAGCAATCTTTCTGTGAAAAAGAACAGAAAGAGCAGAGATTTGTCCTTTCAAGGAACTTGCAGACAAACCTTTCTCCAAACCATCCTGAAGAAACTGTAAAATTCTCGGAATTCTAAAAGAATGCCAGGAAAAATGATGAGAAAGACACCAAGAAATATAAGTCTTCCAGACTCTATAATATATCTCCCTAGATACAGATTTACGAGCCTGTAACATAGTATTAATCACAGAGTCAGAGAAACCTCTTTGACTAAGAATCAAGCGTTCAATCTCCATACCTTTAAATTTAAGGATTTGAGATCCTGATGGAAAAAAGGACCTTGCGACAGAAGGTCTGGTCTTAACGGAAGAGTCCACGGTTGGCAAGAGGCCATCCGGACAAGATCCGCATACCAAAACCTGTGAGGCCATGCTGGAGCTACCAGCAGAACAAACGAGCATTCCTTCAGAATCTTGGAGATCACTCTTGGAAGAAGAACTAGAGGCGGAAAGATATAAGCAGGATGATACTTCCAAGGAAGTGACAATGCATCCACTGCTTCTGCTTGAGGATCCCTGGATCTGGACAGATACCTGGGAAGTTTCTTGTTTAGATGAGAGGCCATCAGATCTATTTCTGGAAGTCCCCACATTTGGACAATCTGAAGAAATACCTCTGGGTGAAGAGACCATTCGCCCGGATGCAACGTTTGGCGACTGAGATAATCCGCTTCCCAATTGTCTATACCTGGGATATGAACCGCAGAAACTAGACAGGAGCTGGATTCCGCCCAAACCAGAATACAAGATACTTCTTTCATAGCCAGAGGGCTGTGAGTCCCTCCTTGATGATTGATGTATGCCACAGTTGTGACATTGTCTGTCTGAAAACAAATGAACGATTCTCTCTTTAGAAGAGGCCAAGACTGAAGAGCTCTGAAAATTGCACGGAGTTCCAAAATATTGATTGGTAATCTCACCTCCTGAGATTCCCAAACCCCTTGTGCCGTCAGAGACCCCCACACAGCTCCCCAACCTGTAAGACTTGCATCTGTTGAGATTACAGTCCAGGTCGGAAGAACAAAAGAAGCCCCCTGAACTAAACAATGGTGATCTGTCCACCACGTCAGAGAGTGTCGTACAATCGGTTTTAAATATATTAATTGAGATATCTTTGTGTAATCCCTGCACCACTGGTTCAGCATACAGAGCTGAAGAGGTCGCATGTGAAAACGAGCAAAGGGGATCGCGTCCGATGCAGCAGTTATAAGACCTAGAATTTCCATGCATAAGGCTACTGAAGGGAATGATTGTGACTGAAGGTTTCGACAAGCTGATATCAATTTTAGACGTCTCTTGTCTGTCACAGATAGAGTCATGGACACTGAATCTATCTGGAAACCCAAAAAGGTTACCCTTGTCTGAGGAATCAATTAACTTTTTAGTAAATTGATCCTCCAACCATGATCTTGAAGAAACAACACAAGTCGATTCGTATGAGATTCTGCTAAATGTGAAGACTGAGCAAGTACCAAGATATCGTCCAAATAAGGAAATACCACAATACCCTGTTCTCTGATTACAGACAGAAGGGCACCGAGAACCTTTGTAAAAATTCTTGGAGCTGTTGCTAGGCCAAACGGCAGAGCCACAAACTGGTAATGCTTGTCTAGGAACGAGAATCTCAGAAACTGATAGTGATCTGGATGAATCGGAATATGCAGATATGCATCCTGTAAATCTATTGTAGACATATAATGCCCTTGCTGAACAAAAGGCAGGATAGTCCTTACAGTTACAATTTTGAATGTTGGTATCCTTACATAACGATTCAATATTTTTAGATCCAGAACTGGTCTGAAGGAATTCTCCTTCTTTGGTACAATGAAGAGATTTGAATAAAACCCCAGCCCCTGTTCCAGAACTGGAACTGGCATAATTACTCCAGCCAACTCTAGATCTGAAACACATTTCAGAAATGCTTGAGCCTTCGCTGGATTTACTGGGACATGGGAAAGAAAAAATCTCTTTGCAGGAGGCCTTATCTTGAAGCCAATTCTGTACCCTTCTGAAACAATATTCTGAATCCAAAGATTGTGAACGGAATTGATCCAAATTTCTTTGAAAAAACGTAATCTGCCCCCTACCAGCTGAGCTGGAATGAGGGCCGCACCTTCATGTGGACTTAGGAGCTGGCTTTGATTTTCTAAAAGGCTTGGATTTATTCCAGACTGGAGATGGTTTCCAAACTGATACCTCTCCTGAGGATGAAGGATCAGGCTTTTGTTCCTTGTTGTGACGAAAGGAACGAAAACGATTATTAGACCTAAATTTACCTTTAGATTTTTTATCCTGTGGTAAAATAGTTCCTTTCCCTCCAGTAACAGTTAAGATAATAGAATCCAACTGAGAACCAAATAATGTATTACCCTGGAAAGAAAGGGAAAGCAGAGTAGACTTAGAAGACATATCAGCATTCCAAGTTTTAAGCCATAAAGCTCTTCTAGCTAAAATAGCTAGAGACATATACCTGACATCAACTCTAATGATATCAAAGATGGCATCACAAATAAAATTATTAGCATGTTGAAGAAGAATAATAATACTATGAGAATTATGATCTGTTACTTGTTGCGCTAAAGCTTCCAACCAAAAAGTTGAAGCTGCAGCAACATCCGCCAAAGATATAGCAGGTCTAAGAAGATTACCTGAACACAAGTACGCTTTTCTTAGAAAGGATTCAATTTTCCTATCTAAAGGATCCTTAAAGGAAGTACCATCTGCCGTAGGAATGGTAGTACGCTTAGCAAGAGTAGAGACAGCCCCATCAACCTTAGGGATTTTGTCCCAAAATTCTAATCTGTCAGATGGCACAGGATATAATTGCTTAAAACGTTTAGAAGGAGTAAATGAATTACACAAATGATTCCATTCCCTGGAAATTACTTCAGAAATAGCACCAGGAACAGGAAAAACTTCTGGAATAACTACAGGAGATTTAAAAACCTTATCTAAACGTTTAAATTTAGTATCAAGAGGACCAGAATCCTCAATTTCTAATGCAATTAGGACTTCTTTAAGTAAAGAACGAATAAATCCCATTTAAAATAAATATGAAGATTTATCAGCATCAACCTCTGAGACAGAATCCTCTGAACCAGAAGAACCATTATCAGAATCAGAATGATGATGTTCATTTAAAAATGTATCTGAAAAATGAGAAGTTTTAAAAGACTTTTTACGTTTACTAGAAGGAGGAATAACAGACATAGCCTTCTTAATGGATTTAGAAACAAAATCTCTTATGTTATCAGGAACACTCTGAGTATTAGATATTGATGGAACAGGTAATGTAACTTTACTAAAGGAAATATTATCTGCATTAACAAGTTTGTCATGACATTCAATACAAACAACAGCTGGAGGAACAGCTACCAAAAGTTTACAGCAGATACACTTAGCTTTGGTAGCTCCAGCACCAGGCAGCGATTTTCCAGAAGTATCTTCTGACTCAGCTTCAACATGGGACATCTTGCAATATGTAATAGAAAAAATAACATATAAAGCAAAATTGATCAAATTCCTTAAATGACAGTTTCAGGAATTGGAAAAAATGCCAGTGAACAAGCTTCTAGCAACCAGAAGCAATAAAAAATGAGACTTAAATAATGTGGAGACAAAAGTGACGCCCATATTTCTTTAGCGCCAAATAAGACGCCCACATTATTTGGCGCCTAAATGCTTTTGGCGCCAAAAATGACGCCACATCCGGAACGCCGACATTTTTGGCGCAAAAGAACGTAAAAAATGACGCAACTTCCGGCGACACGTATGACGCCGGAAACAGAAAAAAAATTTGCGCCAAAAAAGTCCGCGCCAAGAATGACGCAATAAAATGAAGCATTTTCAGCCCCCGCTAGCCTAACAGCCCACAGGGAAAAGTCAAATTTTAAGGTAAGAAAAAAATTGTTTTATTCAAATGCATTATCCCAAATATGAAACTGACTGTCTGAAAATAAGGAATGTTGAACATCCTGAGTCAAGGCAAATAAATGTTTGAATACGTATATTTAGAACTTTATAAAAAAGTGCCCAACCATAGCTTAGAGTGTCAAAGAAAATAAGACTTACTTACCGCAGGACACTCATCTACATGTTGTAGAAAGCCAAACCAGTACTGAAACGAAAATCAGCAGAGGTAATGGTATATATATAAGAGTATATCGTCGATCTGAAAAGGGAGGTAAGAGATGAATCTCTATGACCGATAACAGAGAACCTATGAAATAGACCCCGTAGAAGGAGATCATTGAATTCAAATAGGCAATACTCTCCTCACATCCCTCTGACATTCACTGCACGCTGAGAGGAAAACCGGGCTCCAACCTGCTGCGGAGCGCATATCAACGTAGAATCTAGCACAAACTTACTTCACCACCTCCATAGGAGGCAAAGTTTGTAAAACTGATTTGTGGGTGTGGTGAGGGGTGTATTTGTAGGCATTTTGAGGTTTGGGAAACTTTGCCCCTCCTGGTAGGAATGTATATCCCATATGTCACTAGCTCATGGACTCTTGCTAATTACATGAAAGAAAATACAATTTAAATAGGCTATATATCAAATAATGCATAAACAGAAAATGTGGTAAAGGATTCAGTTGTATCCAAAATAACATTAAAAAATGCACCATCATATCTATTCAAAGAGACTGCAAAAGATATAGAGACGTTAGTTTCAAATAATCACAAGTCACTACACAAAAAAATAGCTGTCTGACATAAGAAACTTACTCCATCAATATATATATACAATATAGCACTATTAGAGGAAATTCAATCCTTTTGGAGCCAAGGTATTTAAGGTAAAAGAAGTTTGGCTCTGTCTTCCCTGCTGGTTAGTCTAGGGACATGATCAATAATGACATACCTAAGATTGGACACTGTATGGCCAGCCAATGCAAAATGTCTGGCCGCAGGCTGGTCAGATTCTTTTTTCGATATTGCAGATTTGATAGCAGTGCGGTGACTGGCCATACGGGTTCGTAGGTTGTCAATTGTTTCGCCCACATAATAAAGACCACATGGACAATGTATAAGATATACAACATACTCTGTAGTACATGTCACCCTGTGTTTGATAGTATATTTTTTGTTAGTATGTGGATGCACAAAAATTGTTGTAGTGCTAAGGCCATTACAAGTAGTACAGCCCAAACATTTATAGCACCCCCACTTAGGGGGGTTAAGCCATGTCTGCTTCTTATAGCACTCTATCGGATCCACTTTCACCAGAGTGTCCCGTATAGATCTCGACTTTCTGAAGCTTACTCTAGGAGGTCCTAGAGCTGTGCTGTCCCCAGAGCCACAAGCAGTTAACCCCAGACAAGTCTGGGTGCAAGAACCATAGGGAAAATTACAAAACAAATTAATACAACACACAGAGAAAACCCAGCACTCACTTACAAGCTCTCAGCTAAGATTTAAAAGCAAAAATGGAAAGGTTAGTCACCGCATCTGGCCAAATGGGACAAGCTCAGGTACCACGTCAAGGTCCTTTCCAATACCTGAGACCCTAAAACAGCCACACAATGCAAGCTTTCAAATCCAAACAAACTGAAAACAAGGGAAAGGTGCACAGGAATATGTAACCACCCTAGACATATACAAAACACGGAAGGGAACTGCACTCTCATACCGGACTGGGTACACATCCCATAACCCTGCAACATGCTCAGCCTTGGGTGCCACTGGCACTCACAGGAAGCTGTGCTGTCCCCAGAGCCACATGCAGTTAACCCCAGACAGGACTGGGTGCAAGAACCATAGGGAAAATTACAAAACAAATTAATACAACACACAGAGAAAATCCAGCACTCACTTACAAGCTCTCAGCTAAGATTTAAAAGCAAAAATGGAAAGGTTAGTCACCGCATCTGGCCAAATGGGACAAGCTCAGGTACCACGTCAAGGTCCTTTCCAATACCTTAGACCCTAAAACAGCCACACAATTCAAGCTTTCAAATCCAAACAAACTGAAAACAAGGGAAGGGTGCACAGGAATATGTAACCACCCTAGACATATACAAAACACGGAAGGGAACTGCACTCTCATACCGGACTGGGTACACATCCCATAATCCTGCAACATGCTCAGCCCTGGGTGCCACTGGCACTCACAGGAAGCTGTGCTGTCCCCAGAGCCACAGTGAGTGCTGGGTTTTCTCTGTGTGTTGTATTAATTTGTTTTGTAATTTTCCCTATGGTTCTTGCACCCAGACCTGTCTGGGGTTAACTGCTTGTGGCTCTGGGGACAGCACAGCTTCCTGTGAGTGCCAGTGGCACCCAGGGCTGAGCATGTTGCAGGGTTATAGGATGTGTACCCAGTCTGGTATGAGAGTGCAGTTCCCTTCCGTGTTTTGTATATGTCTAGGGCAGTTACATATTCCTGTGCACCCTTCCCTTGTTTTCAGTTTGTTTGGATTTGAAAGCTTGCATTGTGTGGCTGTTTTAGGGTCTCAGGTATTGGAAAGGACCTTGACGTGGTACCTGAGCTTGTCCCATTTGGCCAGATGCGGTTACTAACCTTTCCATTTTTGCTTTTAAATCTTAGCTGAGAGCTTGTAAGTGAGTGCTGGGTTTTCTCTGTGTGTTGTATTAATTTGTTTTGTAATTTTCCCTATGGTTCTTGCACCCAGACCAGTCTGGGGTTAACTGCTTGTGGCTCTGGGGACAGCACAGCTTCCTGTGAGTGCCAGTGGCACCCAGGGCTGAGCATGTTGCAGGGTTATGGGATGTGTACCCAGTCCGGTATGAGAGTGCAGTTCCCTTCCGTGTTTTGTATATATATATATATATACTGGGCAGATAGCTGATCATGCTAATGCACTGTTACAGAGATCTGTGACAACCCAAAGGTTGCAGTTTTGATCCCAGCAAGTTCCACTCAGCCTTTCATCTTTCCGGTAAAATTAGTACCATTAAGTTGGGTAATAATAATACCTGTTATCAGTGCCGCGAGTCGATTAAGTTTGAGGTTGTGCGCTATACAAGTATCCAATTATTATGTCTATTCCTATAGATTTATAGGTATAGAAATGTATTTTACATGTACATTATTTTATATATATATATATATATATATATATATATAAATTCATAGGTATAGATGGATAGATAGATAGATTGATAGATAGATAGATAGATATCCTATATATGTTTACAATACAAATAACATTATCCTGTAAGTGAAGAACATTTGAGTGTGAACTATTAATAACTCCTGTCGGGTTAGTGTGTGAGTATACGTGTTTTTTCAGTTGGCACTCTCCCTTGACTTCTATAACAGTTTGCGATATTTGGTTAGCGCTGTCGGTTTTCATTTGCTCTGTCTCTAACTTTCAATTTGTAATATGAGTGCAACCTAAGGCGCTTAAAGCCTCCATCTAGGAAAGTTAACATGGGAGCTCAAAATAGTGCTCCACTCGTAATCTAGCTCTAATTAAAAACAATGAATTACATTGCAATCCACTGTTAACTTAGTTGTGACCAGTGATCTAATGCACATAGGCTGGGTGTGTTCTCAGTAAGGTTGGGCTCTCTGGGAGAAAGTTGTGAGCACCCTAAATACATGTAGCACTGTGACCAGTAACACTCAAGATTGGTTGCAAGGCATGCTTCAGAAAAACAGAGCACTGTAGCAAAGCGGTAACCCCTCACTGTTTCATGTGCATGTGCATTAGACAAAAAGGGCATTTTGTAAAATTAAATGTGAATTACTATGTTAACTGTCTCTTTAAATTTCATTGAAATAGTATAGCATTGGCTTAGCACTTATACGCTATCCAAAATGATTTTTACTTCTAGGGTTGCCACCTCAGCCATGTTTTCCTGGACACTTATGAGTTACACATGCTGCAGGGTGTGCAGGGAGGAACATGTATTGTGTTTCTGGACAGCACTATTTATATTCCTCCCTGCACACCCTGCAGCATGTGCAACTTATAAGTGTTCTGTATTTTAAGGGACAGGTGGCAACCCTATTTACTTCTCACCCTCATAGACGTCTATTATGTGAGAGATTTAAGGCACCTGTGCTAACCAACATGCAGATGTTAGCGTATACTAGACTATTGATTAAGCAACTTTAGACTTGTAATATAAGCGCAAAAAAAGCACTAAAACGCACAATTGTGTTAACAATTTTGCACTCCACTTATGATCTAGCCCTTAATTTTTAAAATAAATGTCAAAGTAAGCACTTTGTTGTCATTCAGATATTAACAAAGAGACATTTGCCCATTCTTTTTATGAAATTACTATACCTTCTTACCAAGCTATTAGAGTTAAAGGGACGGTGTATCCTACATTTTTTCCCATTTAATTTGTTCCCAACGATCCATTTTACTACCCGGGGTATAAGAAATTGTTTACAAATAGCACCCTTTTATTTCTGCATCTATAGCTTATTATGCCTGTGGTATCCCCACCTAAAAGTGTCTATACTTTAGTATTGGCTATAGAAAAACTGTGTAAACAGAACAAGTGAGGGTTATGAGAGATAAGTATTAAATCGTTAATTTTCCATAGTTTTTTTCTAAGGCTCCGATACTCTAAACATCAACAGACCGACGAGAAAACTGCCTGCTTGGGTTCAGCAGATTTGCACCCCATTGGTCATCAATATGTTCCAAAAAAGGGGTCTTAACCACAAAGTGCCAACAAGTAGCGATGTGTGTCCTGTAGTAAATAATAGCAAAAGTCTGCCGACATCACCACTCATCGGCGGATGGTGGGGAGCTGTATTTGAAGTGTTCCTACACAGCACAGACAGTGAGTTTACTGAAACAAAAAGAGGTTTCTGTGTAGAAACACTTCAAATTATACATACCTAACCTAACTGTAACTAAACCTACGCACTACCTGCCTCACACTGGAAAATCTCACCACTGAAAAGGTGGCGAAACAAATATGGCTGAAACCCTGTACCTAAACTGCAGGGCAGCACTTTGAATATATCACCCTACTGGTGATGTTAGCCCATTAAAATGTATGTTACTCCCCTAGAACGCCCAGCTAACTCCCACAGAACACCTATCTCTACATCATGTCTGCAATCTACCTTACCAATAAAGACACAAAATGTAAATACAAAGTTTTAATTATATTTCTTGTATAATGCATATTATTTTGTATTGTATAGATTTTAAATAGCTGTTTTTTCTGTGTTTTTTTTAGTCTAAACAGGAATATTTATTTTTCTAAATATATATATATTTTTAAAAAAATATTTACAGTAAATACAAAGTTGAAAACTTTATTAGATATGAATATTGCACAAATATGATTATTCGTGCTTTTAGCTACTTGACTGCAAAGGGCTCCAATGCACTTCTATATATTTATTTATATGTATCTATGTGTGTATATATGTCTGCAAATACATATATGCACATATAAATACATATGTACACACACATACAGTATATATATATATTTAGACATGTATATGCATGTATCTCTATTTGAAACCTATTTGCATGCCTTTTTTCTAACACCTGATTCCTCAAATCTTTGAGCCTTTTTTGTGCAATTATTTTTATAAATGCACTTTATTACATAGGGTTATTATGAGTGTAGGTATATTTTGACATGCATTTTTGATGTGTTTTGTGCAACTTTGTAGTCGAGCAGAATCGTTTACCAGAGCTCTGAAGTTGTGCTTTCCCAAATCAAATTGAATGAAATTGTGCTCAAGCGTACATTTTTACTTTCAACCTGTAATATGTGCGCTACTTCCGACGTGCGTAAAGAGCCGTGAAAAACCCCTTTTCGCTTATGCGCAGCAGTTAGCACTAAAAGGTGTTAGAAGAAGCAGTGCCTTTTTAACTTTCAAAACAAGTAAAAACACAATTTTCCACAGATAAGCAATTTAAAAAAAAATATATAATTAGTCTTTTCACATATTTAAAACTCCTTAATTCCTTGGCAAACAACAATATGGCTTTTCATAAAAACATTTTTTGCTACCTTCACTCAATTAAGACATTTGTGTATTTATTTAAAATGTATATTTGTGCAAGAATACAGAAATGTGTATTGAATCAAGAGTTTAATGAAAAGTAATTTACATTTATGATGAAATACATGAAAGAAAATATATTCTTTCAGCACTCCTTTAAAGAACATAAAAGATAATTTGTTTATGTATGCATGGTATATGTCACCAATTAATCACTGCATTGCAAAAAAAAGTCTCCATACAAAAGAAATGTTTAAAAAGCATTTAAAGCTGACATTTAATTAGCAAAATGTGCAGGCCTTTGATATTGAGGAGCAGCCACCGGAATAGTCTTGTGAAATTAATGTTCATCATCTATATTGTAGTGACCCGTTAAAGGTACTGCTCTAAAATTATATTTGAAATTTTCAGTTGCATTGCTCTTTTTACAGAAAATTATAGGATCATTGCAGCATTTTCTATCCCTCTTAGGGTAGGGGGTAATTTGCCAATGTATATCACAATAGCCTTCAGAATAAACAATAACGGTACATTGCAATATTTTTCACTTTATTTCATTAAATATTTTAGGGGTGATTAAAAGGGGACAATCAACTCCAACATATCTATCACGATTATGAACGAACATTATTTAAACATACTTGGCCATATTACAAGGGGAGCACTAATGTTTGCGTGGCACAAAACACATAAAAAATACATTGCAAAGTACAGTTGCACTCATAATAACATCTAATAAAAATTATTTAAAAAAAATATTGCACCAAAAAGTTATAAGGGCTCAAATATATGAGGTCTCAGGTGTTAGAAGTAAAGGCAGGCATAGGGCTTTATATATAAATGTCTATATTTATATGTGTATATATACTGTGTATATATACTGTGTATATATATATATATATATATATACTATATAAATATATATATATATAAATATTTAATCCAGTACAGAAGAAAAAGAGTATGCACAGTAGAGCTATATGAGATACTGTGACTAAAGTAGGGGATTATAGCACTCAAAAGCAAACTTCCTTTAAAATCTAGTATATAGATATATGGCTGGGGGGAAATGTCGAATCCAAGAAAAAACATGCACGAACAGACCAGATCAAATGCAGTTGATTTATTACAATAAAAACGATATCACAGCATGGATAAATTCATGTCGATACTAAATATAGCCACTGCAGTGGATGCTAAACTACACAGGGGCGTATTAAGGCATAGGCCAACGAGGCCAGTGCCTAGGGCGACAGATTTTGAGGGGCGGCACTTGCCGTGGATGCACTGACTATGCGGCGCGCTAATCATTAAAAAAAAAAACTTGAAAGTGCCGCTTGAAGCTTTTTTAACATTGGCGCACGCGCATGGCTTGTGGCGGCAACAGGTGTAGGAGAAGAAGAAGGAGTTCAGTTCAGTCAGTGGCGAGTCGTGACAGAGACAGCCGGAGACTATGTGGAGGACTGTCACTTAACTCAGGTAGGGGCGGGAAGCGGGCTGAGTACTGACAGTAGGTAGGACTAGGAATTATCTCATTAGTGTGCACTGTGACAGCAACACTTAATGCCTCCTCTGCTAGCGACTTTAACATTTTATTGCCTAATCATTAGGCAATAAAATATTAATGTTGCTAGCAGAGGAGGCATTAAGTGTTAGCTGCCACACAGTGCACACTAATGAGAGCGGGCTGGTAGGCTAGGGCTGACAAGGAGCAAGGACAGGAGAGTTACTGTCTGTAAGTGTAGAAAGTGTAATGCCCTGTTGTCGAGCCAGCAGTCCCGCAGCCGCTTCCTTCTTCCTAATAGCACCATAGATGTTTCCTTCCCTCCCCCTTCCTGGCCCCCCAAGTGCCGTGCTGACATTGTTTTCACTGACTGCTTCTGCACGCAGCCACGCAACTTTACTAGTTTACTCAAGACAGTAGCAAGCAGTGAACGGCACGCTGAAGACAGGACAGGTCACTTCACAGGAGACTATTGCCTGAATGTGGTAAGAGGGGGATGTATGTTATAGCAATGAAAATCCCTTGTAAATCATGTGTGCTGCTGGCAGGTCATAAATACCTTCACCCTCCTGCTCACAGCAGAAAATGGGCTTTTTAACCTCTTTGCTTCCAGAGGTGATGCGCTACTGCTGCTGAAAATATTAGTTATGCTGTGTCTGTGCATTGTGTGTGTGTGTGTATGTATATATACAGTGTATATATACACACACTATATATATATATATATATATATACATACTGTGTGTGTGTATGTGTATATATATATATATATACTGTATATACTGTGTGTGTGTGTGTGTATATATATATATATATATATATAAATATATATACACATACATACATACATACATACACACATACACACACACACACACACACTATATATATATATATATATATATATATATATATATATATATATATATATATACATATACAAGTCCTGGGGTGAACATTTTCTAAACAAAAGACAAATTATGCCCTGACCAAAAAATATTATGACCGAAAAAAGCCTAAAACCTAGGGGGGGTGGGGGGCAGCAGAATTTTGAGTGCCTAGGGCAGCACAAAACCTAAATACGCCACTGAAACTACAAAAGGCTATCTATGAGATGCCATTAATAACTCTGCAAAGTTAGGCAAGTATACACACAATGCAACATGAGAGATATTACAAACAGATTATACTTCAAGAACAGAGGCATGAAATATTGTGGACAAATAACCAAAATGTTTACATCCTATAGGATTGCTCATAAATGTCCTCTCAACAAACTTGCAAGTCTCTGATAAGGAGTATACTACCTCCACAAATTGTAGCGTGGAAAAGCCTTGAAACACAGAAAACACAGCAACGTGAATCCTATGTATATGTCAGGTAGGACCCGCTAACTAGCCGAGGTAAAAGTGTCCTCAAATGCAAGCCAAGAGGTTTCACAAAATGTATAGTTTTTAAACATCCATCTCCAAGAGTGGTCAAAGTTAGTAATGACAGGTGCAAATTTAAACAAGCTGTTGTGGAAACTGCAGCAAAGTCCAGGTATCCAACTCACAGGGCTTTACGAAGAATGGACCGGGACATGAGCCTCCGACATCCTTATCTCACCTATACCATTAAAGAGTCGCGTCTCCTTGCTCCTTGGGACACTGACTTAGGTAGGTAGAGTATCTCCACCTCTGTGATTACCACCTCTGGACCGCTAGACACAGCCGATTCTCATTGCAAGTGCTAGGCTTGCTGCTCCTGTTTGAAATGTCGACGCGTGTTTCGCCCCACAATGCTGAGCTAAAGGGGCCTCGTCAGGACTGTCAATCACTCGGAATTCCAGGCTTTTGTTGGTTCACCATGCTGGGGGAGTGGCCGCAGATTCATACTTGTTTGCCAATTAGATTGGACACTCGAGCCAAGCCTCTTTTAGTTTCAGTGAAACCTATTGCATTTATACATGATTGGTTACTCGAGCCAAACTTTCTTAGCTTTTGTGATACAACATTGCCTTTAAATTGAATAGCGAGAGATACATATTGCAAAATATCAACTGCATTGTCTAAACCTGTTACGTGCTGCAATTCAATCTAAACATATGCATATTAGTTATAAAAACCAAAGTTAGGATAGAATAACTGTTAAATGGGAATTGCGATAGGGCATTATTCAGTTACATAACGTTACATTATCTTACTAAGGGTTTCTACCAAAAGGCTTACATACACCCTAATCTTTAGGACAGAGAATATTCACAAAAGAAAGGGGGAAATATTGTTGTTAGAAACTTCCTTATCTGGTTTAAATTGCTAACCTGAAGCATCTAAATCGGTTACTTTTACATCGAACCTAGGAAAATAAATCAATAAGTTAAACCTTGAAATAGAAATTTAACCTAAAAAGGATTCATATTCTATTCTTTCATTTAGCCCATAAGGGGGCACTGTTTTTAGCATATATGTCCATCTTGCTTCTTTATTCAAAAGGCATTTATTTTCATCCCCTCCTCTGCCATTTGTTATTCCTCTATCGATCCCTACACATTTTAAAGAGGCAGTACTGCTATTATGTATATCCCTAAAATGATGGGCAACACTTGTGTCTCTTTCGTAGAGGATGTCATCTCTATGCTCCTGCACCCTGTCCTTAAACATCCATTTCGTTTTTCCAACGTAGAACAGGGAACAGGAGCATTGTAAGAGATAGACTACCCCCACAGAATTACAATTAGAGAAACACCTTATATAAAACTGCCTACCTGTATTTGCTGAGAAAGACTTGCATTTTAGCATATATGGACAATAAACGCAATGTCCACAGGGAAAGTTGCCTTTTACCTGTTGGTACTTATTCATCCAATTACTTTCAGTTTCTTCTGACCTTACAAATCTACTTTTTACTAACTTATCTTTTATGTTAGGAGATTAATTATCATCTAAGGTTAGAATGTGCCAATTCTGGGATAATATTTCTTTAATATTTTGCCACTGACAATTAAAAGTTGAAATGAATCTTAAATTATTGTCAGTTCTTATATCTTTTTTTGAATATAGAAGATCATATCGATTTAGTTTTCTTACCTTATTCAAAGTTCATTTTATTAGATTATGGCAATAGCCTCTTTCAATAAACCGTTTACACATTATTTCTGCATGACACTCAAACTTTCTTTTTGAGGAACAGTTCCTTTTTAATCTTAATAGTTGGCCATATCGAATACCTTTTTTTAAAGGTTCTGGATGGCCACTCAAAGCTTCCAAAAGGCTGTTCGTAGCTGTATCCTTACAGTAATTCTCTGTTGAAATGAGATTACCTTCTTTTTTAATATAAATATCCAAAAAGGGCAGCTCTTTGTCACTAAACGCATAAGTGAGAAAAATGTTCCGGTCATTATTTTCAAGAATTAATCTTAGGAGATTAATGACAAAGGCTGTATGTGTGTCACTGTCTGGTCCTCTAGTTCTCAAAAAATGCTCACATGCACTAATTCCTTTCTCATGGGGTATAGAAGAGTAAAGACTTTCCACGTCTAAAGACACAAGAATTGTCTCTGATGAAACAGACAGATCATCTAGTTTTCTAAATAGATCTGGGGTGGGGAGAGGAGGGGAAGAAGTCAACATGTCCAATGTGTTCACTGATACCACCAATTCCAGATACAATTGGTCTTCCCGGAGGATGAGACCTGCTCTTATGAATTTTAGGAATTATATAAAAGGTTGGCATCACTGGACACACTGGATTCATAAATTTGAATTCATTAAGGGAAATGAGACCTTCGATTTTAGCTTCCTGTAGAATGCTATTAAGTTTCAACTTCATTTGAATTATTGGATTTCTAGGAAGTTTCTCATATTGTGATTTATCAAATATTTGTATTTTTATCTCATTTAGATAGAATGATTCGTCTAAAAGAACTAAATTTCTGCCCTTATCAGCCGGTTTATAGATCACCCCTTTTGCTGTATTGAGTTCTTTTAAAGCCTATCTCTTTTTAAAAGGCAGGTTATCTGACCATACCCAATCATCAGGCAATTGTTCAATTTATTTTTAAACAGCTTTAACAAATAGGGAGACAGCAGGAACCTTTACTATTGAGGGCATACATGTAGATTTAGATTTGAAATTAGTTCTAAAAGTTAAACTCCTGTCTATGTCTATTTGACTTCCTGCATTCTCTTCAAGAAGGGATTTTAAGACAGTTAATGTTTCCTCATCTTTTTTTTTTTGCTCAGAATGCTGATACATAGTATGATGAAGTACTATTTTTCTAGCAAATAGATGAAGATCTTTAATTAAGTCAAACTTATTTAGCTTGTTTGTAGGACAAAATGATAGTCCTTTTTTCAAAACTTCAATATGAGTAAGATTCAAATTAAATGAGGAAAGATTAATTATTTGTAATTCATCTTCTACCACATTTTGGGTTAATAACCCTAGTAGGGTCTTCTTTGTGGTCTCCCCCTGTTTCTCAATCCCTGTCTCAAATTTTCCCCTCTCCATCTCTGATTGCGTTGGGGATATCTCCTTTCTACCAAATTCACATTTCTGATCTCTCCACCTCTTCCTCCTCCCCCTCCTCCTCCTCCTTGATCAATACTCTGAGATCCAGGTGTTCCATCGTTTTTTGGAACTCTTTCTAAATCAGCGTCTAAATCAGACATATCAGTTCCTGAGTCATATGATCCCCTATCAAACTTATAGACATACACCTTTTTATTCTGATAATCTTCTTGATCGCGATGTAATTTTCTACATTTTCTCACTTTAATTTCTGCTTGTAATCTAGAAATATGTGTTTTTGTTTCCTCGTTCAGTTTATTAACGTTTGGATCATTATCAAATTTATTTACCACTTGTAAGGCCTTTTTTAGCTTCCTCTTTTAATTTTTCTAATCTTTTATTGTTCCTTTTAATTAACATTTCAATCATACCTAACACACAAGCAGATAGCTTATCATTCCATTGATCTAGAAATTCTAATCCACCTTCTTCTTCTCTCGCATTGAACCCAGGGTCCAAAAATAATCTTAACCCTCTAGGCACAATTTTTTTCTCTACATAATTAGCTAAGCTAGAGTTTTCTGCTCTAACCTTAACTTGCTTTGCTGTACAATTTTTGTAATTTTTAAAAGCATTAAATGCATTCGTTTCTAGCTCACTACTTTCTAGATTTGTATTAGTTATAGATTCTTTCAGCTCAGCTGCCCATAGTTCATCTGAGAGAGTGAAAGCCATGTTTATGGGTTATCAAAGATACCACAGCCAATTATAAAGGGAGTTTCATATACCAAATATATTGTATATGTATTAAAATTCCTTCAATCCCACTGAACAGAGTATATTGAGAATCCTCTCTTTACTCTTACATACAGATCTGGTCTGTGCGTGCATGTTTTTCTTGGGTTTGACATTTTCCCCCAGCCATATATCTATATACTAGATTTTAAAGGAAGTTTGCTTTTGAGTACTGTAATCCCCTACTTTAGTCAGAGTATCTCATATAGCTCTACTGTGCATACACTTTTTCTTCTGTACTGGATTAAATATTAACTATAGGGGTCTGCACCAGGTCTGACATAAGCTAACGCTGTGCAAACTAGATTAATTTTTCCAGAATAAATGTTCCCATTCCTTTTACTAAGGAGGTACCTGGATTTCTTCTCCCACAATGTAATATATATATATATATACATACAGTATCTCACAAAAGTGAGTACAACCTTCATATTTATGTAAATTTTTTATTATATATTTTCATGTGACAACACTGAAGACATGAAACTTTGCTACAATGTAAAGTAATAAGTGTACAACCTGTATAACAGTGTCAATTTGATGTCCCATCAAAATAACATAACACACAGCCATTAATGTCTAAACCATTAGCAACAAAAGTAAGTACACCCCTAAGTGGAAATGTCCAAATTGTGCCTAATTAGCCATTCCCCCTCCCTGGTGTCATGTGACTCATTAGTGTTACAAGGTCTCAGGTGTGAATGGGGAGCAGGTGTGTTAAATTTGGTTTTATCGCTCTCACACTCTCTCATACTGGTCACTGGAAGTTCAACGTGGCACCTCATGGCAAAGAACTCTCTGAGGATGTGAAAAAAAGAATTGTTGCCCTACATAAAATGGCCTAGGCTATTAGAAGATTGCCAAGACTCTGAAACTGAGCTGCAGCACGGTGGGCAAGACCATACAGCAGCTTTACAGCACTGGTTCTTCTCAGAACATGCCTCGCCATGGTCGACCAAAGAAGTTGAGTGCATGTGCTCAGCGTCGTATCCAGAGGTTGTCTTTGGGAAATAGACAAATGAGTGCTGCCAGCATTGCTGCAGAGGTTGGAGGAGTGGGGGGTCAGCCTGTCAACGCTCAGACCATACGCCGCATACTGCATCAAATTGGTCTGCATGGCTGTCATCGCAGAAAGAAGCCTCTTCTAAAGATGATGCACAATAAATTCTGCAAGCAGTTTTCTGAAGACAAGCAGACTAAGGACATGGATTACTGGAACCATGTCCTGTGGTCCAATGAGACCAAGATAAACTTATTTGGTTCAGATGGTGTCAAGCATGTGAGGCAGCATTCAGGTGAGGAGTACAAAGACAAGTGTGTCTTGCCTACAGTCAAGCATGGTGGTGGGAGTGTCATGGTCTGGGCCTGCATGAGTGCTGCCGGCACTGGAGAGCTACAGTTCATTGAGGGAACCATGAATAACAACATGTACTGTGACATACTGAAGCAGAGCATGATCCCCTCCCTTCAGAGACTGGGCCGCAGGGCAGTATTCCAACATGATAACAAGCCCAAACACACCTCCAAGACGACTACAGCCTTGCTAAAGAAGCTGAGGGTAAAGGTGATGGACTGGCCAAGCATGTCTCCAGACCTAAACTCTATTGAGCATCTGTGGGGCATCCTCAAACGGAAGGTGGGGAGACCCTCCATGATGTCATCATGAAGGAGTGGAATAGGACTTCAGTGGCAGCTTGTGAAGCTCTGGTGAACTCCATGCCCAAGAGGATTAAGGCAGTGCTGCAAATTAATGGTGGACACATAAAATATTGACACTTTGGGCCCAGTTTGGACATTTCCACTTAGGGGTGTACTCACTTTTGTTGCCAATGGTTTAGACATTAATGGCTGTGTGTTGAGTTATTTTGATGGGACAGCAAATTTACACTGTTATACAGGCTGTACATTTACTACTTTACATTGTAGAAAAGTGTCATTTCTTCAGTGTTGTCACATGAAAAGATATAATAAAATATTTACAAAAATGTGAGGGGTGTACTCACTTTTGTGAGATACTGTATATATATATATATATTATTATTTTATTAGTATTCTTTATTTATAAAGCCCCAACAGATTCTGCAGCGCTCTCCATGGGTAACAAAGATAAAAGGACAGTACAATATGAGACACAAGACAAAATTTAACAAACAAATACGGGGTAATTGGGAGCCCTGTTCCCGTGGGAACTTACAATCTAAATGGGTAGCAGGGTGAGAAACAGGAGGTGGGGACTGCAAAGTTGGGAATGATGTTAGTGTGGAGTTAGATGAGGGCAACTATTAGGCAAGTTGAATTCAATAGTTACTGATTTGGTGATAGGCTTCCCTGAACAAAAAGGTCTTTAGGGAGTGTTTAAAGGAGGAGAGGTTGGTGGAAATCTGACAGCTCGAGGAAGTGCGTTCCAGAGGGTAGGTGCCACACAAGAGACGTCCTGTAGTCTAGCATGGGAGGAACGCCCTTTCATCGTATTGCCTTAGAAAGATGATTTCCTCCATCTTCAGAGAAATTTTAAGCTTTAGAGTTTTTGAAAGCCAAAATGAGACTTTTGCCCAGAACTGTTTGACTTTGGGACATGCCCAGATGCAGTGGATCAAGTTGGCATTTAGGTAGTGACAGCGTGTACATTCATATCTTTGCGTATTATTCCACTTCCCTAACTTCTCTGGGGTGATATAGGTCCTATTAATTAATCTAAGATGAGATTCACGCCAAGATAACAGAGGCGTCGCTGACCAAGCCCTATCAATACTTTCTTGGATTGTCTTAAGCTCCAATTGCGGGATGTCTAATGACCATCTCTCATGGAGCCGTTCCATGCCATAGACACCTTCTTTACTCAATAATAGATTATACCAATGAGATATAGAAGCTCTGCCAAGCTGACGGCGTGACAAAGCTTTAGTTAGAATTTCCCAATTTATGTAAAAATCTGCAAGTGCTATAGTGTTGAGAAAATGCCTGATTTGAAAATAGCCGAACATATCGCGGTTAGGGAGATTATATTTTTCTTTTAAGGAGCCGAATGAAAGAATATCTTGTCTATCTTCATCAATACATTGTGCAAAATAGACTAAGCCCCCTACCTTCCATCTCTTAAAAATTTCGGTATCAGAACCTGCGGGGAAGAGTGGGTTATTCTGGATTGGTAGATATCTAGAACACTGGAAATTGACACCTACCGCCATGCATAATTTTTGCCAGGCTATGATAGGATTTCTAAAAGTGTACATCACTTTAAGTAAAGGAGGCCAATCTTTTTGCCTCATATGTATTAGGGCTTTTAGGCTATACGGTTTAAGAAGGCCAGCTTCTACATCCAGAGGCGTTAGCTGTCCCATGTCTAATAACCAATCTGGTACTATCTTCATCAAGCAGGCCAAATTATAATTATATATTGAGGGAAGGGCAAAGCCTGCATTTTCCTTGGATTGAGATAGTCTTTTTAACGACATTTTGTGCTTTGTTTTTCCCCATAAAAATCTCCTAAAAGCCGAGTTTAACATATTTATATCTCCTTTACGTAGGAACAGTGGGATATTCTGCATTATATACAGAAGTTCGGGAAGTGCGATCATTTTTATGAGATTTATTTTGGCGGCTAGTGTTAATGTAAATGATGTCCATCTAGAGATATCCTCTAGGATTTTCTTAATGACGCCATCGATATTAGCTCGATACCACTCTTCCGGGCAGTTTGTGACATTAATTCCTAGATATTTAACCATTTTAACCTCCTTAAAGGGCAAAGCCCCCAGAGAGTCTCTGGTCTTATTTAGCCACATAACCTCTGATTTATTATCATTTATTGTGTAACCTGAGAATGAACCATATCGCTTCAATAAACTCAGTAATATAGGAATATTCTCCTTAGTATTGGAGAGGAATACAAGCAAATCATCTGCATAAAGGGAGATTTGAATGTCTGTCTCCCCAAGTCTAATCCCCCTGATGGTATTACGTAATACTATAGCCAGTGGTTCAATGCAAAGATTGAAGAGTAGTGGGGAGAGTGGACACCCTTGTCGAGTGCCTCGCGCCAGTTGAAACCATTCTGTGGTCCTGCCATTCACAATTAGGGCAGATTTTGGATTCTGATATAGTGCTTGTATAAAAGACAGAAAGGCACCTCTCATACCAAACTGTTCCACTGTGGTAAATA
The DNA here is from genome assembly GCF_027579735.1 of Bombina bombina. Lineage (NCBI taxonomy): Eukaryota > Metazoa > Chordata > Amphibia > Anura > Bombinatoridae > Bombina > Bombina bombina. Next base: position 968,276,988 of record NC_069499.1, on the reverse strand, counting down.
AGTGATCCCAACCAATGGAATCAAAAGCCTTTTCGGCATCGAGAGCAATGATAACCTTGTCTTCCCTATCAACCTCATATGATTTCTTCCTAATGTTATAATATTCTGTTGTTAATAATAGTTTCCTTAGATTTGAAAATAGGGATCTGCCCTTTAAGAAACCAGTTTGGTCTGGGTGGATAAGTTTATCCAGAATTTTTTGTAATCTAGCTGCTAAGATGCTTGTTAATAGTTTATAATCGGCATTGAGCAGGGATATAGGGCGATATGAATCTAATTTTTCTGCATCCTTGCCCTTCTTTAAAATTAGCACTATTAGGGAGGCACTGAAATTACCCGAGATAGGATGTCCTTGCAGGTAATATGCATTATATAGGTCACATAAAGGTTCCGTTATTTGCTGTGTGAGTATTTTATAAAATTCTGCCGGAAAAGTGTCCGGCCCTGCGGCCTTATTTAACTTGCTACTTTTAATTGCCTGAGTGACTTCATCTTTATTAATTGGTTCGCACAGTGATTTGCTTGCTTCCTCATCCAATGTCGGGAGCCTGCATGTATCCCAAAAAGCTTTTTTATTATCCACATTGATTTCCTTAGATAAAAAAATTTGGGTATAATATTCTAAAAAATGTTTGCTTATGTCCTTAGACTGTGTTAAGCGACTGCCATTGACTGATATTGCAGATATGGAATTAGAGCCCCGATTTTGTTTAACTAAATTAGCTAAATTTTTACCAATCTTTCCTCCAAACTTATATAACCTTGCATTAGACCTAACCACCGTGTAGGCAGCTTTTTGTTGGAGGAATATGTCTCTTTCTTTTTTTACTTTAGCATAGTTCTGCCAATTAGATGGCGAAGCTGTATGTAAATATGTGTTATATGCATTTGATAACTGATTTGTTAATTGTCCCTCCCGGAGCTGGTTTTTTTTCCATATCTTATGTAAATATGCCTTTATTTCACCGCATAGTACCGCCTTCGAGGCTTCCCAGTATGTCTCAGGGCTTTTAACTGAATTCTTATTCAAGGATTCATACTTTTTCCAGGCCTCTATTAACCAATTCTGAAATTTAAGATTAGAGTATAAGTGTTTTGGGAAAAGGTATGAGGGGCTATTTCTACTCGCCGAACCTATTGGTAAGGATAGAGAAATTGGAGCATGGTCTGATATAATAATTGAGCTTATATCTGCCTCAGCAATCCCGACAAGCCTTTCATTTATTAATATATAATCTATCCGTGATAATGATTTATATGTGTTAGATTTGCATGTATACGCTTTTGACTCTGGATTCTGAATCCTCCACACATCCTTTAGATTTAACGTGTTTCTAAATTTTCGAAAACGAGTGATATTACATTTCTCTCAACCTAGATCTCTCACTTTGAACGGCCATCTGTCTAATGGAAGTTGAGAGACTAGGTTGAAATCTCCTGCCACTATCAGATTGCTTTCTATGTATGGTGTCAATTTAGTTTTTATTTTTTCCCAAAAATCTGGGCTTTGATTGTTAGGTCCATAAATATTGCACAATATATACACTTGATCCTTTATCTTTATCTGCATAATAATGAACCGTCCCTCTGCATCTATTTCTAATTGGGCAATCTTATAGTATAGGTTTTTATGTAGCAAAATAGCCACCCCACATTTTCTGGTAGTTCCAACTGAAGCAATGACTTCACCCACCCAATCTGTTTTCAGTTTATTTACTTCCTTTTGGGTTACATACGTTTCCTGTAAAAATGCTATATTGCATTTAAGTTTTTTAAGGTTTTTTATGACCATTTTTCTTTTGATTGGGTTTGTTATGCCTCTGATATTCCAAGATATCAGATTAATGTTTACCATCTCTGTCATTCTATTGATTTAAAAAACTTTAAGTCCCTTTTAACTTTATGCTCCATAATATAATAGATGTCCCATAAACCTCTTGCAACTTCACTATTGGAGGAGGGGGGGGGCAAGGGAAAAACATGCGAGGGAGGCAAAAAGGAGAAAGAAATAGGAGTTGAAGGAAAAAGGGGGAAAGGGGAAAAAGCAGAAAAAAAAAAAAAAAAAAAAGAGAAAGAAAGATGGGGGGGGTAAGAGAAAAAAAAGGACCCCCCCAACACTTAAACTTAAAAACATCATCAATTATATGCATCATCACTGTTATAGAAATTGGTTCTTTCATCTTCTTAAAGAGCCAACACAAATTCTTAAGCATTCTCCTCTAAAAACATATTAACTTCTTGATATGTATTTAACATAAGCCAGGTGTTATTTTTACGGACCTTTATCCTGGCTGGATATAATAAAAACCAAACCAAACCAAATCAAAACCTTTTTTAATAATGCGTGTGCATAGAGGGGCCATGGCCTTCCGCCTATTTGTTGTTTCAACCGAATAGTCCTGAAACATTAATAGTTTAGCACCTTCTAAAAAAACTTCCTTCTTTTTGCGATAGGCATTCAACAGATCTACTTTATCTTGGAAATTTAACAGTTTCATTATCACTTGTCTTGGTATCTGCGCACCATCAGCTTTAGTTCTTAACTGCCCTATTCTGTGCACTCTCTCAATCACTATCTGTCGTGTGGGGTCTGGTAAATCTAGCAGGAGGGGTAATTTCTCTACGATAAATTTTTTTAAGTCACTGTATTCTGATGTTTCTGGAACCCCAACCAGTCTCAGGTTATTCCTTCTGGCTCTATCCTCAAGGTCATCAACCTTGTCCTGCAGTTTTTCTAGTGATGTTTTATGCTGACTTGTATCTTGTTCAACTATATTCAACCTGTCCTCAATATCTGAGATGCGCAGTTCAGCAGCTTCTATTCTGCTATTGAATTCATGTTTTTCATTTGTAAGTGTAAGTACATCTTGGCGCAGTTGGTCAAATTGTGGGGACAATGCCTCGCATATAGCTTTTATCAATGCCTGTGAATCTGTGTCCATTTTAGCACTGCTGCCCTCTTCCAATATACTATCCTGCAAAACACTAGCTTTGCTTTTTTTGTCTTTTTTAGGAGCCATAACTGGCGATTTAGCTTTCACTGTGTGTACAAATTTCTCCATATGTGTACCATAAAAGTGTAACTACTTTGACTACGAAAAATGAAAAAAAACGTGACTATATTCTAAACTGTGCAACATACCATAATATACCCCTGAGATCTTTGTGTCCTAGGATAAGCTATATTCCCCTAAGATCTAAATGACCTAAAATAAATAAATAAAAATAGCCAAAATGACTTTGACTTTGTGCAATTCAAAAAAACATACAGAATATATTATAATAGAAAAGAAAAAAAAAAGAGAAGACGAGAAAAGAAGAAAAGAAAGAAAAAAAAAGAAAAAGGACAGAAAAAAAAAAAAAAAAAAGAAAAGGACAGAAAAAAAAAAAAAATGCAAAAGTTATATGTGAGTGAGATTCACTCTGCCTTATATGCGATTAGTGCAATTAGTGCATGTGCCAAAGACAAAAAATCTGAGACAATTTTATGTATATTAGATGAGCAGCCCTTATCCTCAATCACCATTGCAGCTTGCCATACAAACAATGAACTGTTATATTATCAACTAGCTAGACAGATCTGCCTTATATTTGATATAACCATATATATGTATCAGCATTCAAGTCCTTGTGACCAAGAGTCCATTCACTATAAACAACAGTGAGGTATAAGGTCTGTGAGGGACTTCCTGTTTTTCAAATACAACCACACAAGGTCCACCAAGACTCAGATTTTATGATATAACGTTGTGCCAGAAATATACAGGCCAAAACACAGTTCCCTTGATTTTACTTTGTCCTTCAACAAATGACCAGAGTTTTTTAATACTAGGAACCAGATAATGAGTTTTCTTCACCCTCCCAACAGACCAGGACACTCCTCTTAGCTTCAACTACCCCAGTTCTATGCAAGGTGGATTACCATTTTACCCAGGGCTGCTTCACTGGGGATAGGGTGAGGGACTACGACCAAGATTTATCACCAAGGGGAGGTATTGCGTGCAGCATACTCTTTTCCATATATCCCCCTTTAAGTTTGCTTCTCTTCACCCTCCCCTATACCTCCAGACTGACGACTGGCCCTGCTCCTCCGCAGTGTGTTACCAATATGAGAAGGATAATTGACACAGAGCCGGCAAAGACAGGTAACTTCACTGGCAGCTTCTAAGAGGGACTTACTCTGTGAATTGATGGCATACCTAGCAGCTTATTAGCCTCCGTCGGACTATAGCACTTTACTTCTTTGCTACTTATGCCCCATTGGACTCTCTTCACCCTCCCAGGTCAGCCAGACTTGATATACCTATAACTATAAGTACATATACCGGGAAACTATGCCAGACTGCTTAGACCAAAAAAAAACCAGAAAGTTCACTTATACTCCTTAAGTGCGTTGCATATAGTAACTGATTTGTCTGTGGCCAATAGACATTATTAGGCCTATGTTAGGTTTTACCGGTCCAAGCTATGATGTTAGCTAGCTTGTGCGGCCTCCCTTCCGAATTGCTCCGGTTGTACCTCAGACTGGTTACCCCTGCCAAGAGATCTTGAGGCCGTGGACAAGAGTAGGTGTGCGTGCTTCAGCCAGTCCCAGGCTGCTTCCTTCTTGCCTCCGAGTTTGCTGTATATGCTGGCCGTGAGGAGCCCGAGGCGTAGTGGCAATCGGCAGTTCTAAAATTGCTGTTTAGGGCTTTTACCACTCTCCTCTCCGCATGTAGCTGGCGTGCTCGGTCGTACACTGCCGCCTCTGCTCTTCCATGCGCACCTACGTCACAGCGTGATCAGACGCCGTAACCGGAAACCGACCTACGATGGGAGGAGTTGATGATGGTAGAAGAGGCAAAGAGTAGATCATTGTTGGATCTTAGGGGACGGGCAGGAGTATATTTGTTGATGACTGAGGACAGGTAGGGGGGCTGCATTGGTAAGGGCGTTGCAGGTCAGAGTGAGAATTTTGAATTTCTGCTGTGAATGGGGAGCCAGTGAAGAGACTCACAGAGGGGTGCAGCGGATACAGAGCACCGGGAGAGGTGGATTAGCCTAGCAGAGGCATTTAGGATGGATTGAAGGGGGGAGGCAGGAGAGAGGAAGGCCAGTTAGTAGGTTGTTACAGTAGTCAAGTCAGAAAATTACTAGGGAATGGATTAGCTGTTTAGTAGTTTCAGCACTCAGAAAAGGATGAATTTTGGAGATATTGCATAGGTGCTTGCAACAGGATGAAGAAAGTGATTGGATGTGGGGTATGAAGGACAGTGTAACTCCTAGGCAGCGGACTTGGGGTGATGGGGAGATAGTGGTGTCACCAACAGTGATAGTAAAGTTAGAAACTGGAGTAGAATTAGATGGGGTATTAGAAGAAGCTCAGTCTTGGACATGTTGATTTTTAGGTAGTGAGAGGCTATCCAGGAAGAAATGCCAGATAAGCAGTCGCTGATGTGGGAAAGGACAGAATGATAGAGTGCAGGGGTGGATAGGTAGATCTGAGTATCATCAGCATAGATGTGATAGTTGAAGCCATATCTACTGATAAGTTTACCCAGTGAGGAAGTATAAATAGAGAAGAGTAGAGGGCCTGGAACAGAGCCTTGAGGTACTCCAACAGACAGAGGCAATGGAGAGGAGGAGACACCAGCAAATGAGACAGAAAAGGACCAATTAGAGAGATAAGAGTGGATCCAGGAGAGGGCAATGTCACAGAGCCCAAGGGAGCTGAGAGTCCGTAGGAGGAGGGGATGGTCAACAGTGTCAAAGGCAGCAGACAGGTCAAGTAAGATAAGTATAGAATAGTGGCCATTAATTTTCGCAGAAAGAAGATTGTTAGCAACCTTGGTGAGGGCAGTCTCAGTTGAGAGTTGGGGACGGAAGCCAGATTACAGGGGATCAAGCAATGAGTTTTAGGATAGAAAGTTGGTTAGGCGATCGAAAACTAGTTTTTCCAGGACATTTGAAGCTAGCGGAAGCAGTGATACGGGGCGTTAGTTTGCAGGAGAATTGGTGTTGAGGGAGGGCTTTTTGAGGATGGGGTGACCTTTGCATGTTTGAAGGATGATGGAAATAAACCAGTAGTAAGGGATTGGTTGAATATATGAGTAAGAGCTGGGGTGAGGGTAGAAGACAGAGAAGGTATTAGATGTGAAGGGATAGGGTCAAGTGGGCAGGTAGTGAGGTGTGCGGAAGATATTAGGGAACTCACTTCATTCTCAGTGGTTGGGGGGAAGGTACTGAGAGTGGTGGAGGGGGTAGCCGGGGGTGAAAATGGAAGGTTGCAGTCTTGTGGTGGGATGTTACTTCGGATGGTAAGTGTTTTGTTGAAAAATATTCCAAGTCTTGAGCACTAAAGGCAGATGAAGGGGGTGGTGCAGGTGGATAGTGGAGAGTGTTGAAAATAGAGAGGAGATGTTTAGGGTTTGAGGAGTGAGAAGATATGAGAGAAGAGACGTATTCTTGCTTGGCTAATTGAAGGGCAGTGGAGTAAGAATAAAGAATGAACTTATAGTGTAGGAAATCGGGTTCAGAGCGGGATTTCCTATGGATTGAATAAATTTGGAATAAATTTGTGGAGGCGGGGGGGAGAAATAGGTTAAGCATGTACATTGAGATTATAGGTGAGCAGATGGTTGTCTGAGATGGGAAATGGGCAACAGTTGACATCAGAAGGGGAGCAGAGGTAGGAGAATACCAGATCAAGAGAGTGTCCATCGTGGTGAGTAGGGAATAGGGTGGATTGTGAGAGACCAAAGGAGTTTGTGAGTGAAAGAAGTTTAGAGGCAGCAGGGGCAGATGGGTTATCAATGGGGATGTTGAAGTCCCCTAGTATTAGAGCAGGTGTATTAGTAGAGAGAAAGTGAGAAAGCTAGGCAGCAAAGTTGTCGAGGAATTGGGAGGTTGGTCCAGGGGGGCGATAGATAACTGCCACCTTGAGGGAGAGGGGGGAGAAAATACAGATGCAGTGGACTTCAAAGGAGGAGAAGGAGATAGATGGATGAGGATGCAGGTGCTGATAGGAGCAGGAGGGGGATAGTAAGATTCCAACACCGCAACCATGTCTCTCACCTGGCCTAGGTGTGTGGCTAAAGTGGAGACCGCTGTGCGTTAGAGCAGCAATGGAAGCAGTGTCAGAGGAAGATAACCAGGTTTCAGTAATTGCTAGAAGATTGAAAGTGTTAGAAACAAACAGGTCATAAACAGTTGTAAGCTTGTTACAGACAGAGCGTGCATTCCAGAGGGCACAAGAAAAGAGAGGGGATAAGTGCTGTTAGTTAATGGTTATTAGATTGTTAGGATCACGTGACCTTGAGTTTGCATTATGGGAAACTGAGCGAGAGCGTAAAAGTGTGGTGATTGCTGCAGGGCCATGGTTAGGAGAGATGTCACCAGCAGCAAGCAGTAGTAGGAGTGTGAGTGACAGAAGGTGAGAGTGAAACTTGCAGGAGCGTGTTTGATTAGAGACAGGAGATTTAGATGGGAAAGTATTTCTAAGGAGGCAGAGTAGTTCATGAGAGGACAGCATAGGAGATGAGAGAAGGGAGCGAGAGATAAGGATAGTGTGGGGATTATTGATGTTATAGGGGCATGCTGTGAGTTTTAGGAAAATGGCAGACAGAAAGCGCAGAAAGGACATAAAGAGCATTGTGCAGGTATATAGTTGGTAAGGATTACCTGTTGGTGGGGTCTGCAGTTTCCCCTCCAGTTTCTAAACTCTAGTTCTTAACTCGGCTATTTATAATCCAGAGCCACTTTGAATCTCAGAGCCAAGGCCTCAGAGCCAGCTCTCAGCTGTATATAGTAGTAAAATTCGGGTTGGAATGATTTGATTCAAGGCAGCAGTGTTACAAATAGACTAGTTAGGTAGACTGGAGTTACACATTTGTAAATTAGATGGGTGGGTGAGTAAATGTCTGGGGGATGCACTACAAAGGAGCTGGTAACAAATATACAGAAAAGTAATAAATTCAGACATCAGAGGAAATGCATATAAGGGTATTGAAAACACATTAAAGGGACATGGGATGGCAACCAGGGCAAAAATTGCAGAGGAGGAAATGCATACCAGGGTATTAAAAACACATTAAAGGGATGTGGGATAGCAAACAGGGCAACAAATGCAGAGGAGTAAATGCATACCAGGGTATTGAAAACACATTAAAGGGACGTGGGATGGCAACCAGGACAAAAAATGCAGAGGAGGAAATGCATACCAGGGAATTGAAAACACATTAAAGGGACATGGAATAACAACCAGGGCAAAAATTGCAGAGGAGGAAATGCATACCAGGGTATTAAAAACACATTAAAGGGATGTGGGATAGCAAACAGGGCAACAAATGCAGAGAAGGAAATGCATACCAGGGTATTGAAAACACATTAAAGGGACGTGGGATGGCAACCAGGACAAAAAATGCAGAGAAGGAAATTCATACCAGGGTATTGAAAACACATTAAAGGGACGTGGGATGGAATACAGGACAAAAAATGCGGAGGAGGAAATGCATACCAGGGTACTGAAAACACATTAAAGGGACGTGGAATGGCAACCAGGGCAAAAATGCATAGGAGGAAATGCATACCAGGGTATTGAAAACACATTAAAGGGACATGGGATGGCAACCAGGGCAAAAAATGCAGAGGAGGAAATGCATTCCAGGGTATTGAATACATATTAAAGGGACATGGGATGGCAAATAGGGCAAAAATGCATAGGAGGAAATGCATACCTGGGTATTGAAAACACTAAAGGGACATGGGATGGCAACCAGGGCAAAAAATGCAGAGGAGGAAATACATACCAGGGTATTGAAAACACATTAAAGGGACGTGGGGATGGCAACCAGGGCAAAAAATACAGAGGAGGAAATGCATACCAGGGTATTGAAAACACTTTAAAGGGATGTGGGATGGCAACCAGGGCAAAATAATGCAGAGGAGGAAATGCATACCAGGGTATTGAAAACACATTAAAGGGACGTGGGGATGGCAACCAGGGCAAAAAATGCAGAGGAGGAAATGCATACCAGGGTATTGAAAACACATTAAAGGGACATGGGATGGCAACCAGGGCAAAAAATGCAGAGGAGGAAATGCATTCCAGGGTATTGAATACATATTAAAGGGACATGGGATGGCAACCAGGGCAAAAATGCATAGGAGGAAATGCATACCTGGGTATTGAAAACACATTAAAGGGACATGGGATGGCAACCAGGGCAAAAAATGCAGAGGAGGAAATGCATTCCAGGGTATTGAATACATATTAAAGGGACATGGGATGGCAACCAGGGCAAAAAATGCAGAGGAGGAAATGCATTCCAGGGTATTGAATACATATTAAAGGGACATGGGATGGCAAATAGGGCAAAAATGCATAGGAGGAAATGCATACCTGGGTATTGAAAACACTAAAGGGACATGGGATGGCAACCAGGGCAAAAAATGCAGAGGAGGAAATGCATACCAGGGTATTGAAAACACATTAAAGGGACGTGGGGATGGCAACCAGGGCAAAAAATGCAGAGGAGGAAATGCATACCAGGGTATTGAAAACACTTTAAAGGGATGTGGGATGGCAACCAGGGCAAAATAATGCAGAGGAGGAAATGCATACCAGGGTATTGAAAACACATTAAAGGGACGTGGGGATGGCAACCAGGGCAAAAAATGCAGAGGAGGAAATGCATACCAGGGTATTGAAAACACATTAAAGGGACATGGGATGGCAACCAGGGCAAAAAATGCAGAGGAGGAAATGCATTCCAGGGTATTGAATACATATTAAAGGGACATGGGATGGCAACCAGGGCAAAAATGCATAGGAGGAAATGCATACCTGGGTATTGAAAACACTAAAGGGACATGGGATGGCAACCAGGGCAAAAAATGCAGAGGAGGAAATGCATACCAGGGTATTGAAAACACATTAAAGGGACGTGGGGATGGCACCCAGGGAAAAAAATGCAGAGGAGGAAATGCATACCAGGGTATTGAAAACACTAAAGGGACATGGGATGGCAACCAGGGCAAAAAATGCAGAGGAGAAAATGCATACCAGGGTATTGAAAACACATTAAAGTGACGTGGGATGGCAACCAGATATATATACTGTGTATATATATATATATATATATATATATATATATATATATATATATATATATATATATATATATATATATATACACACACACATACATACATATATATGTATATATATATATATAAGTGTATTAGATAAGAAAACGTGAAAAAGCATATTTATGCTTTTTCACATTGGAACATTGGAACATTAGAACATTGGATTGTGAAAATGCATATTTCACAATCCAATGTTCTACACATAGAAGAATATGATCATAGTATTTGTAAGTAGATATTCCTATATATATCTGTATATATCTATACCTATATATAATCATCTAAATATATAGCTGTAGATATATATTACATCAAAATTCCATCCAATGTATCAAATATATATTTAGAAATGTGTGCTCCATTGATTTTTTGGGGGCATAGGTTATCACATGAAAGATAACTTATTACTTTCAACTTGTAATACCTGGGTATTGAAAAACACTAAAGGGACATGGGATGGCAACCAGGGCAAAAAATGCATAGGAGGAAATGCATACCAGGGTATTGAAAACACATTAAAGGGCCATGGGATGGCAACCAGGGCAAAAAATGCAGAGGAAATGCATACCAGGGTATTGAAAACACATTAAAGGGACGTGGGATGGCAACCAGACATATATACTGTACATATATATATATATATATATATATATATATATATATATATACACACATAAATACATATATATATATATATATATATACATACTTCTTCCATAAAGGTAGGCACTCACTGGTCTTGTGAAAAAAAAGGAAGTTTTAATATTTTACACTGTGTTACATTTGATAAAGGTACAGGAATGTACCGAAACATCATGTAATTCTTTTTCTATGGATTGAATAAATTTGGATATTTTTTCACAAGACCAGTGAGTGCCTACGTTTATGGAAGAAGTATGTATTTTGGTTTGTAGTGCACCTTGGCAGCTGGAGTAAGTTATATGTGCTGTCCTTAACTTGGATTGTATATATATAAGTGCATTGGATATGAAAATGTGAAAAAGCATATTTATGCAATATTCATTTTTAATAAATATTTTAACTATGCATTTACTGTAAATATTTCACAATCCAATGTTCTACACATAGAAGAATACGATCATAGTATTTGTAAGTAGATATTCCTATATATATCTGTATATATCTATACCTATATATAATCATCTAAATATATAGCTGTAGATATATATTACATCAAAATTCCATCCAATGTATCAAATATATATTTAGAAATTTGTGCTCCATTGATTTTTTGGGGGAATAGGTTATCACATGAAAGATAACTTATTACTTTCAACTTGTAATACCTGTGCTACCCGAGGGGCACAAAAAGTTTACTTCTAGATCAATAAGCGCTCTGGCAAAAGTGGTAAAATACGCTCCACTTGTAAACCGGCCCATTATAAATATTTATTGCATAGAACACAAAGATTAACTTGGTTTTTAACAGAGACTATATTTGTGTACACTTAGTCAATGAGACAAAATGCTCACTAACGGCCTCTTTCATTTTATAAACAAATGGTACAAGGTTTTTGTATAGCAGAGTAGTATACCTGCCTGTTGAAATTTCTGCTCTTTGCTTCTTCGCAGTGGGCAGTTAGAGACCGCTCTAAGATCAAATCTGAGACTCACTATAGCATTGTCATGTCCAAAGACAATCTCAGGATAACAGCAGTATACACTCCAGGATTCTAGTTTTTCTAGGGAGAAATAGGGGAAAAGACCAAGTTTGCAAGGCATTATAATAGCAGGTCAAATACCCTTACCGTGCCGCACAATTGTCCCCATGAACATGAGTGGACCATAAAGAAGGATTTGTGAACTGTTCATGCTGATTGGAGGAAAGAGTAAATGTGTGGTTGCTGATATCAAAATGGCAGAACAAATGTTCCACTTGACATTTATTTTGTAATGCTGAGTGCTTCTGGTAGTGGTTTTTACTGCTGATCTCACTGTATTCTCCATAACGGAGGCATGTGTGGAAGGCTTTCTCTCTAGAATTTTACCAGACCATCATGTGACCCCCTGTTCTGGTGCTGGTCCTTACCGATACTTGTCTGCACTGCCATGTGTATGTACATAAAACCCAAAATTTGCATTATTTGGTTTAGACAGAGCATACAGTCTTAAAAAAGTTTCCAATTTACTTCTATTATCAAATTTGCATTGTTCTCATGGTATTCTTTGTTGAGGAGATACCTAGGCAGCTATCTGGAGCACTACATGTCAGGAAAAAATGCTTCAATCTAGTGCACATGCAAATGTATAACATGCAAAACTGCTGCCATATAGTGCTGCAGACATGTGCACACTGAGATTACCTCACTGCTTTTCAACAAAGGATACCAAAAGAGAAAAGCAAATTAGATACTAAAAGTAAATTGGAAAGCTGTTGAAAATTGTATGCTCTAGCTAAATCATAAAAGAAAAAAAAATGAGTTTCATGTCCCTTTAAAGGTTCAGTGGTGCAGGTTCCTGTGTCTGATATTATAGTGTGTACTGTTCCTTCTATTAGTTGCCAACACAGACCCCCTTGCTACCAACTGTCGTTTTCTGTTTAAAAGGTACCTGGCTATGAGCTTATCTTGTTCTGACGACAAGCTGCTGAACTTCCATATTATAGGGATGTCAAATCCAATTCTGTATTTACATTGCTGACTTTAAGATTCAAAAGACCAGAGCTGTTTTTACTTTACTGGTCCAACCTCTTCCAGATCACAAGACTATATTACCAGGTTGTTGGCATGCTTTTTGTTTATCCATATACGTTTTACATCAGGTTCCTGTAATTCTCAACAAGGTCTGTTTATAATAGAAGCTGGACTCTTAGGTGTTCTATCTTTCAAATGTATATGTCAGTATTCAAATACTGAAAGCAATATTCAAATGATGAATATAACATTTAAATGTTACATTCATTGATAATCCCCACAGATTTACACTGAACTCGGTTAGACTCAACATTCAAACATTAATTTTTATATCTGATATAGGAAAAGCTGAATATGTTGAATAATCATCATACATTCAGCATTCATTTAAAATGACCAAAACTAGGCCAACATATATTATATTTAACAAAAGTGCTGAAACATTTGGCCATCCCAAATGCTGACATCAAAATGTTGATATCCCAAAGTACACCTTTGAAAGGCCTGTTTTAAATAGTAAAACAAAATGTTTATTTTGCCATTCACATAGGATACGCTAGATCTGCTATTAATATTCCATTGAGTGTCATCCTCTCTGAACGAATGTTGTGTAAATTCAACTCTTGCAAACAGCACATTGGGCACATTGCTGTTCTAAAGCATTTCCCTGCTTACATTTAAATAATCAGCCATTTGCTCCTACCAGCATCGCAAAGAATCACAAGCGTTTCATTTCACGGCTAATTTAGTTTGTAATTATAGATCTGTTGGTAAACAGTGGCATAATATTCTGCTTAATATTCTTTTGCTTGTTTATGCATTAAACCATTGGCGTTCTAAAATGCCTTCATAGAAACAGCATGATAAAAACTGAAATGGGTTTGTAAGGAAGGAAATTAAGTTAAATGCTACATTTTTGGGTTTAATGCTTATCCATATGCTACCAAAAGTACAGACCATATTTTCTGCTAATTAGCTATATTTGGGGGGATTTATTTTAAACAGGAACATTTAAGCAAATATACAATGTAGGCACTCATTGTGTGCAAGCTGTGCTCATAATTTAGCTTTAAATAGGTTTAAAATTATCATTACCTCTTTGCTGCAAGGGAATCTTCTACAACATACCTCCCAACATTTGAATATGTTAAACCAGTTTAAGATGCAATGGGGTTGGTGGGGCTTAGATGGTCCCAATTCTCTAAAGCTCACTCACACCTCAGATGGGAGTATTTTAAAAAAAAGTTTCACCAGTGTTATAATGTGTTTTAACCCTTTTGCTGATTAGTCTCTTTTAACCCAGTGCTGAGCCAATTATTAAGCTTTTTTTGTTACCTACATTTAAGCTCTATTGTAAGTGAAATTTCAGTGAGTATAGTTGCTAACGGTCCCGTTTTTCCCAAGACAGTCCGATATTTTGACTTCCTGTCCCTTCCTTCTAAGCTTGTTCAATTCAGTCTGTATATAATTTTTGAATATTGTGTGCAGTGCATGACTTCCACAACAGAGATTGCTGTGGCATTAGTATATAATGAGGCATTATATACAATGAGGCCAATTTTAACAAAGGTCTATCGGACCTGATCCGACAGTGCGGATCAGGTCCGGCAGACCTCGCTGAATGTGGAGAGCAATATGCTCTCCGTATTCAGCATTGCACCAGCAGCTCTGCTGAGGATAAGTACATATCCTTTTCAACAAAAGGTACCCAAGAGAATATTGAATTTAAAAATTGCATGCTCTATTTAAATCATGGAAGTTTAATTTAAACTGCAAAAAGACCATCTCTGTTTCAGTCCGTAGATTTAGTCTGTATGAAGAACACAAAATAAAGGATGTAAAATATCTCCTTACAGTGATATCCTGATGATGTTATAGCCACTATTTATATGTCCATTTATCCAGCTTCTTACAGAGCAAACATATTTTTCAATAAGGAGCCATATGTTTAGTATACCTAATAATATACTTAACATACAAACATAAGGGCTTAAATCAATGTAAAGCCCAGTAACGTAAACCTTTAAAAAGTTCAGCAAATTCAGCACCTTGACTGGCTAAGCTATACAATGTTGTCTCATCTTTCAGGTTGCTCTGCCCTCAACTATAACCAAGCCAAAGTGCCTTATTTATCATTGTTTTTCCTACACTGTTACCAACAATGAAACATGCCCACCTGGAATTATGGCGGGACGGCAGCATCTGTCTCCTGCATTTTTCAATGGATGAACAAATGTTTGTGCAATGCCATTCCCTGCTCTTGTGCAACAAATAGTGCAAGAGCAGGGTCTGTTAATCACCCCCATCAAATCAGTCTGGGGTGATTTTAATCCACCACCTCTGAGGAAGCAGAGGGGTTAAGAAACAGAGGCCATACAACTGTTTCTGAACTACATGCTGCAGGCTCACTGGTGCAATCTTGCACTTCAAGGCCTCAGAGACCACCTTTGCAGCTTGATAAATGAACCCAAAGCCTTGTTATCACTTCAACCTCTTACATTTCTCAAGAGCAGTTGAACCTACAGGTTTGGTTCCATCTTCCTATACTCCTTCATGCAAGTTGTTACCGTAGAAACTGCTGCAGCAATCAAATGTCATGCTTGTGATTTACAAATCTACAGACTTACCTAAGGGAACTGACTAATCAGACACTCTGACAAGGGGCAAATGGCATAATTGTCTGCATAGAGGAAAACCAGCTAATCCACTTAATCTTCCTTGCATCCTTTGCAACTGCATAAGAAGAAAAATCAAGCAGCGGTATCAGAGCACAAATTTAACACATTGAAAGAGACAGGTAATGCAGGACAAACAGCTGCAAAAAGTGATAAGCTCCCTGTTGGCCTGTCCTTTATAAGCTTCCTAGTTCCCTCCCTGCTTTATAGCTTGTGGCATTCCACAACCTGGGGATTTTCAAAGCAGATGTTCATGTCATTGTAGAGTAAAGTAGACTAACCTCAATTAAAAATGTACCTGTCTCTACACAGAGACCATGCATGTTGCATTATGTTGAGACTATGCTTCTTCTGTGTTTAAACTGTGCCTTGAAGCAACCTGTGAACTACATTTAAATACCTTGTGTACCCTGAAACTATGACATGCATTAAATGTGTGTAGTAAATGTGAGCTTATCCTACTCTCCCTCCTTCCCCAATTACCAACTAATTACCCAGAAACTCTACCAACAGACCCTCTAGAATACACTGACTCTGTCCCCAGATTCCTCCAAACCAATGTTTTGGGGTTTTTTTGCAAGCAAAGCAACAAAAAGAATTTAATTCCCATATTATTTTATTATTCCTGCCTAAAATAAAGATATTTAAAGGTTTGAACAGGGCTTGATAAATCCCTACTACATCTAGCTGCTCGTTTTCTCTTAGTATTCTTCTCTCCTATTCATTCACTTATTATTACATATGTTAACATTTGTTTTGGGCAGCTTTTTTATATAAAGAAAAATTAAAAAGTGATGTGAATAGCTGTTTATGATTAATAAAAAAATATATACTTTTAAATTGTCCCAATGCAAAACACTGGAAACCTTTACACATTGCAAAGTCACTGAGTTTTCTAATGGACGTCTATAAAATTGGAATTGTCATAAATTTGATAACTCTGCACAATCCAATGTTAATCACTTTTGAGAGCTCTTCCTATTGATTGGAATAACACCAGAAAGGACAGGTATATGTTAGTAATTTGATTGTTACAAGTATGTATAATCAGAGATGTAATATAGGATATGAGTAGCCTGGTAAAAAGCTCTTCCTTTGGTTGGACATGCCTGGTCTAAATATAAGAACAAACATATGTCAGACTTACCACACAAAAAAACAGAAAATAACAAATAATTTATACATTTTATTTAACCTACAGTATCTTAAGAAAAAGAATGGTAGTGTGCCCTTAAACATTTTATAAATGAAAAAAATCTTTCCAATAACTGAACACATTTTCCATGTATTAGTGTCCAGGTGTTGACGCCATTTAAATGTAGTTTACTATATAGTTCCAGGCACAGTTTAAACACTGCAGAAGCTTAATCTCCATATAATGCAACATGTATGTTCTCCCTGCAGAGACTGGTACATTTTTAATTGAGGTTAGTCTACAATGCTCTTCAATGATATAAACATCTGCTTTGAAATTCCCCAGTTTGTGGCATGTCACTAACTATAAAGTCTGCTAAATTCCAGTGGGCCCTAAGGCTGCAACCTACTCTGATGTTGATGTTTCAGCAGATGGAATGACCTCCTTGGCCCTGAGGAAGGTACAATATCTTTCATTGACCATATCAGCCAACAAAAGCCATCTATGTAATGTAATCATTGACCATGTATTTTTATAGCTGGTTTCCATCTGAAAATCAATACCTTGTTGCTGCTGCATACAATACTAATAAGGATGTCAATTCTAACCCCTGGACTCCAGAAACAGTAGCAGTGTATTATTTAATACATCCTAGAGATTATTTGAAATATTTTCTAAGTCAACAGTTTTAGAAATGTCATGATTCAAATGTTTCTTCTAAAAATAAATCCCTTGGTTTATATTAATTTTGATTCACTGTTTGCTTAGAGATGTGAAGATTTTGTTCATATGTCTGAAGCAAATATTCCTATAAAATGTGACATTTAACTCACTATTATGTTTTATGTTTTATTGAAATCATGTAATTATATTTAACATTAAGTTAATTAACATTTAGCAAAAGCTTTTCAGAGGATTTTAGCAACTTCATAATGTACCTTTTGATTCTAAGGCAATGGTTTTTTTTATATATAACTTTTGTCCAAATCAGATGTACCAACCAATTTGCAGTGTGGTCCCAGTTTGGGACATTGGGGTAGATTTATTAAATTTCTAGCAGGCATGATTCTTTATAGCGAACCATGTCTGCTCAACATCGCTAAATGCTTGTGCTTGCTTGTGCAATGCTGCCCCCTGTTTACTGGTGGACAATCAGCCGCTAGCAGGGGCTGTCAATCATCCTGATCGTATCGAGATGATTTCAATCCTCCGCCTGGCAGAAAGATTAAGGAGCAGCGATCTCATGACCGCTGGTTCTTATCTTCCGTTTCAGACAAGCCTTAAACAATGAGCCTCCGAAGCGGCATATGCTGCTTAATAAATGGAGCCCATTGTCTCACTCTCACTTCTGCTATTACCAACAAAACCACCCAGAAATGAAAAACTCTACATAAAGACTACCCAGCTACACCTGAAGAATATCCTAACTGTAGTCCACCCGAGTAAGCAAAACTCCTCCTTGTATTCCAGTCACAGGATTAAAAAATGTTGAGAGACAAGTCAAAGCAATTTCTTTTTTTATAGCAATTAAAATGATTTTATTATTATTATTATTATTATTATTTTTGCTTAAAATAAAGTTATATTATGGAGCAATCTCAGTTTAATGACAATAAAAGAGATACAGGGTTTCACAAGATCTAAGATCAAAATTTAATTCTTTCGGTTCAAACTAATATCCACAACTAAAAAAAACAACACCTTTTTACAACAGAATTTATCAGACAAAACATTCTTATGGTTTGTCTTTAACTATGTATTTAACCCTGATTAAGGGGTTAAATAGATAGCTTACATCAGCTCCAGGACAGTAATACACTGTGAGGTCAATACAGAAATTGATTGGCTGCTGCATAGTGCGTATATATGCTATCCCTGTATTGCTTAACGCCAGGTTCAGCTCTTAAAGGGATTCTGGAAAAGATATATATCTCTGCTGCGCTAGTCAGTATAAGCTCTGTATACCAAAGGTGTCCCCTCAAGGTACCAGAAGAAGGTAGGGTAAAGGTAAAAGGGTATAGGGGGCGCTTACAGCAAATAACGTATGGTAGAATGCAGGTATATGTACACAGATAATATGCATGAATAATCCACCCATATTCATTTGTGTATATATACCTGCACTCTACCATACAGTATTTGATGTAAGCGCTCCCTATACCCTTGTACCTAAACTCAGCACTTAAAGGGACAGTCTACTTAAAAAGGTTTAGGGCTAGATTATAAGTGGAGCGCTAAATATCCCTTGCGTGTAAGCGATATTAGCGCTCCACTTTGTAATACCAGCGCACGATAATGTGCGCTGGTATTACAAGTAAATTGCCATGTGAACCGAGCTCATGTTTGCAATGCTAGGAAGCATTGTGTTCACGAGAATGCACTTCCATAGGCTCCTATGGGAGCCTTGTTCTGTGCAGCGATGGCAGCATTATTAAATATATATATGAATATATACATATATATATATATTTGTGTTAATAAATGTATTTACACATATTAACACATAAATATATATGTAAATAATCATATACATATATATTTACATAGCGGTCTATGGGAACACACAGTTCCCTTAGACCCCAATGTAAAGGCACTTTTCAGTGCCATTTTTTTCGGCACTCCCACCAACTTTGAAGTGCCAAAACTTCCCAGTTCAGGTATTTTTTATTGGAAATTTTTTTTTAAATATAAAACTATAATGCCCTCTATTTGGGCATTTAGTACACTTTTATAAAACTACCCAAGATCTAATCTCTGGTTAATTTTCAAAGTGCTAATTGCTACTGCGAGCTCAGACTTGCTATAACCAGCCACTTGTAATGGCTGGTTGATTATCGCGCATATTTAGTGCTACAAATATCTAGCCCTTATTGTTTAAAAAGATATATAATCCCTTTATTACCCATTCCCTAGTTTTGCATAATCAACACAGTTATAATAATACACATTTTACCTCTGTGATTATCTTAAATCTAAACCTCTGCAGACTGCCCATTATCGCAGTTCTTTTGACAGACTTACATTTTAGCCAATTAGTGCTGACTTGTTAATAACTCCACGGGAGTGAGTACAATGTTATCTATATGGTACACCTGAACTAGTGCTGTATAGCTGTGAAAAAGGCCTTCAGGGGCTTAGAAATTAGCATATGAGCCTACCTACATTTAGCTTTCAACAAACAATACCAAGGGGTCTATTTATGAAGCAGCGGATGCTGCCTCCGACCCACTCAGCTTCAGTTCTGGTTGAAGTGGAAGTTAAGAAGCAGCGGTCCTAAGACCGCTGTTCCCTAACTTGTCCGCCACCTCTGAGTAGGCGGACAGCAATCCACCCGATCGAATACGATCGAGCTGATTGACACCCCCTGCTAGCTCTGCAGGGGGTGGTATTGCACCAGCAGTTCACAAGAACTGCTGGTTCTATGATAAATGCCGACAGCATATGCTGTCGGTATTTATCAATGTGCGGCAAACATGATCCGCTATATCGGATCATGTCCATCCGCACATTAATAAATGGACCCCCAAGAGAACAAAGCAAATTTGATGATAAAAGTAAAATTTAAAGTTGTTTACAATTGCATGACCTATCTGAATCATGAAAGTTTAATTTTCACTACACTATCCCTTTAAACATCCTGAACTGATTTGAGCTATACGTTCAATTCCTTTTGAAAGAGTTAAATGAATATGTATATGAAAGCAAAAGCCCAATAAGAAAATGCAGTAATGTATTACATCATTTTCTTATTCCAGCTGTTCCTTTAAAAGATCACTTTCAAAAAGTTACACATCATTGATGTAAAGCTCAAAACTGAAATATTGATGTAAAAGGGAAATCTCATGATAAAGGTATAAGATTTGGGGGCCTATTTACTATGGTGCGAGCGGACATGATCCGATATAGTGTATCATGTCCGCTGCACATTGATAAATGCTGACAGCATACGCTGTCGGCACTTATCATTGTACCAGCAGTTCTTGTGAACTGCTGATGCAATGCTGCCCCCTGCAAATTTGCGGCCAATCGGCCACTAGCAGGGGGTGTCAATCAACCCGATCATATCAGATCGGTTTTATTTCTGTCCACCGCTTCAGAGCAGGCGGACAGGTTATGGAGAAGCAGACTTTACACGGGGCATCAAGCTCCATACGAAACTCGATAAATATGCCCCTTGGCATCAAACTAAGAGTAAATAAAAAATAAAAACTCGACTTATTCCAAATTAGACATATTGATTGGAGCTAGTAGAAGTTCATAGAATTAAACCCAGTGACTCTTTAAAACACCTTTTCCTTTACAATTTTATATTTATAGAGAGAAGAATCACTTCTTGCTTTTATGTAAAAATTGTGATTGTCTTACTCTCCTCTAGGAACCATGGAAAAAAGAACAGTTTTTCTACAAGAGCAAGAGATGTCCCATGTCACTTAAACCGTAACAACAAATATGAGATATTGCAAGCTAATAATTTTATTCTAGAGTGGTATTTTTATATAATGAAAGAAACGATTGCAGATAAATGTATATCGTATAGCAATGAAACTATCCAGGCTTTAATTGTCAGCATCAGAGCCGTGAACAGATAATTCAAAGATTTAAGACATGTGAGGCGTTCTTCTCACTTGCTACTAAATGTGTAAGTAGATAACTTAAAGGGACATTAAACACTAAATAAATGCTAGATAGAATGATGCATTCAAAGAAAAGATTAGTCCATAACTAACATGTAGATGCATTTTTTAAAGTTTCATTAGTTGTTTAAAAAGTGACAAAATAAGTGTAAAGTTTTAGTGTCTATAAAACACTGGAAGCTGCCATGTTGTAACTTGTGTTACCTTCTCTGCTGTGGCCAATTAGGGACAGTTATAAATAGGTCACTAGAGTGTGCAGCCAATGGTTGTGCTGGATTTAACAGTGTTATGCACTTCCATTTCTAGCAGGAACTGAAAAGCTAACAATTTAAGAATGGAATTACAGGCAAAGAGGACAAAATAAATAATGAAAGTATATTGCAGAGTTGTTTTATTATATACAATTTATCATTTTATATTACCATCTCAAAGTGTTTAATGTCCCTTTAACTATATTATTTCTTCCCTCTTAAGGGCATCAATTACATTTTGCACACAATTCTCCTTTCCTTCAAATAAAAAAGATATCTAGCCTTTTATACAAAGATCAACTCTGATTTGTTTAATGAGCTATCAGGAATGAGCGGATAAATAGAAAATAGTTTAGAGAATGGTAATTCATAATTTGGCCTCAGAACCACAAACTACTAATGTTCAGAGAAAACAAATGATTGCCCTCTTATGCGTTGACCATGAGGAGCAGATAAATATTTTATGATGTGGTTCTCAGTGCTCGTTTGAATAACACATCTGTCCTATTTATGCCAGTGAAAATGAATTCAGCCTATCAGCAGCTGATGTATATTTAATGTTCCTTTTTGCCTCTTGTACGAGTGAGGCATAATCTGAAGTCTCATTTGCAACAAAGTTTTCTGAATTGACACAGCCTAACATACAGGCAATCTGTCAGCCCATCTGAAAGAAATAAGCTGATATTACACTTAGTGTGCTTTGTGTAGAACACTGTACTTTGCAGCTTATATTTTAGTTTTCTATCTGACACAAAAAGATGAAAGAGTGATTTAGATGTGTCTTTGTATCTTTAACCTAATGCCAAGGTGCTCAGTTGTGTTATTATTACTACTGTTCAGAGTGATTTACCTGGCACTCCTAATGTCTTACTCAGTCTTACAGAGAACTGCATCAAACTGTATAGATGATTGGTAGAAATGTAAGGGAAAACTTGTGCAGGAGGGAAACAAAATATGGTTAAAGAGACATTGGTATAAGGAGAATTGAGAATGTAGCAAGGTAAGGGTTAACAGCCTAGCACACAGAAAAATAGGTGCTGGGGAGGTAAAATCAGAGAGATACAGGAAGGGTAGGGTTAAGGTTTGCACCCTAATAACAGTAAAAAATATGCACATGTTCAAGATTTTCAAAATAAGGTAGGACACATAAGCACATAGGTAAAGATCTTAGGAGTTTCTGGCATGGTCCCGTCCTGGCCAAGGGTCTTTTTTGATGGAGTGTGAAACACGGTAATATTGATTTATATTGGTTTTTCTTTTACTTTATTCATTTAGACTAGTACGGAAACACCCAGCAATTTTGAAGTAATTGCACTGGAGTCACATGTGAGAATAGCAGAGCGCCAACCCATTATGCAACTTTAGGAGGCTTATGAGTCACAGATAATCATAGCCTTTTGTGTCGTGTGACCCAGTTCAATGGGGATAGTTATCCTTATTGTACTTTTCTGATATCTGGCTCTCTTTATTGATGGTATTTTATATGATAAGACTTATATTGATGTTTGGACCGCACATGCCTGTTTATATGGACATTTTTTAATCTTTCTTTATAAACCCTGTTGTATATATTTTCTTGTTGTATATATTTTTCAAATGGAGCCCATGGAAGAAAGGTTCAATTCAGAACCGAAACGTTATGGGTTAAGGCCCTACCACTTCACACTTTGTGGATTAAAAGGCTTGTTATCAAGTTTCCTGTGTTGCCTGCTTTTTTCTGGATACACTACATACCCTTTAGCCAGGTCTGTGTTCTGGACATCGCCTGTATTTACATTTATTTCAGTGCACCAGGCTGTTGGATTGATGGTGTGTGCCACTTTGCCTAATTCTATATATATATATAAACATACAATCCTATATGATGGGGAGAGACCTGTTATCTCATTATTTTTGTTGTTAAGATCCCTTAAATATTTTCCAAATAGAGGAAAATACTGGTGCAGACCCTTAAAATAATTATTAGATTAATTATTGAAGATAGATACGGATTAAAGGAATAATCTTTTTATCCAAAAGTAAGGGAATTCAGCATGCTTTATATTTTGAAAAAATTGGGCTTTTTATTATTTTATTATTCCATAATATTGCTCTAGACATCCACTTGCTGCAAAGAATCTCCCTTACCGTGGTTAAAACAAAGTCATCACAGTGCACAAAGTAACAATTACCACATATCAACTATAATACTAGTTGGCTACAACCTAGAAAATTAAAAAGTATCCACCTTGCTACTTACAAAACTAGTGCCCTTAAAGGTGTACAAATATTGATACAAAACAATCTTACAATACTGCAAGCAAAAATGTATAATTATTTATTTAGGAGGAGTAATGTCAAGGCCTATAAATATGATGAATTCACATTCTTTGAATTTATAAGCGTCCTTTTCATTAAAGATAGTCCCACAAATTGTGAAGAGAGGTGCACCTCATATTGTTAAGACTCACATAGGAATTTAAGAAAAAATATATTCGTGATTATTATGCCTGCTGACCGCGGTTTTCACCGCACTTAAGGTCTATAGGCTTTTTCTTTTGATTAATCACTTATGCGACTAGTTTCCCATAGTTCTGAACTATTAATTCACAACAGATTATAGTCTTTAAGCAAGTCACTGTAAGTAGCACATACTACCTCCACCGGAAACACCTTTACGTCCTCTGTTCCCCAAAGACTCATCCGTGATGCTGCTGGAAGCGAAATACACGCTGATTAAACAAACAGCTCTGCAACATATGCTCACCTGAGTCGATTACTGTTTTTTTTTTTAACAATTTCATCTGGACTTGTTTAAGATGCTCTCTGCCATAGAACCCCTGGTATGTGACGTCATATTTTGCACTTCAATCTGGACTGGGGCTTTGTCAGGGCTTACAGGGCCCCAGTCCAGATTGCAAGAAGGGGTGAAACGAACATGTCGTTGACAAAAGAGTCTTCGTGAGAGGACCAGTTATTTTCGAATGATACTATCACCAATGCAAGCAATTTTCTGTCAAAGAGGAGCAAACTACTTTGACTCACAAGGAAATTAATATGGAGCGACTTTGAAACAACAGGCAAGAAAAATTCTTTCCCAAGTTTTTATAATATAACAGGATCCCGTGAAGTGCAAGAGATGACGTCACACACCGGGCGTTCTATGGCAGAGTGCATGTTAACCAAGTCCAGATGAAAGTGTTCTAAAAAAACAGTAATCAGCTCAGGTGAACATATGTTGCAGGGCTGTGTGTTTAATCAGCACAGATTTCGCTTCCAGCAGCATCACAGATGAGTCTTTGGGGAACAAAGGACAAAAAGGTGTTTCCGGTGGAGGTAGTATGTGTTACTTACAGTGACTTGCTTAAAGACTATGATCTGTTGTGAATTAATAGTTCAGAACTATGGGAAACCTTCGCATAAGTGATAAATCAAAAAGAAAAAGCCTATAGACCTTAAGTGCGGTGGAAACCGTGGTCAGCAGGCATTCTAATCACAAAGATAATTTTTATTAAATTCCTAATGTGAGTCTTAATAATGAGGTGCACCTCTCTTCACAATTTGTGGGACTGCCTTTAATTAAAAGGACGCTTATAAATTCAAAGAATGTGAATTCATCATATTTATAGGCCTTAACATTACTCCTCTTAAAGAAATAATTATATATTTTTGCTTGCAATATTGTAAGATTGTTTTGTATCAATATTTGTACACCTTTAAGGGCACTAGTTTTGTAAGTAGCAAGGTGGATACTTTTTAATTTGCTAGGTTGTGGTGAACTAGGATTGTAGTTGATATGTGGTAATTTTTACTTTGTGCACTGTGGTGAGTTTGTATTAACCACGGTAAGGGAGATTCTTTGCAGCAAGTGGTTCACTAGAGCAATATTATGGAATAATAAAAAGCCCAATTTTTTCAAAATATAAAGCGTGCTGAATTCCCTTACTTTTGGATAAAAAGAAGATTATTCCTTTAATCCGTATCTCTCTTCAATAATTAATCTAATATATACAGTGGGGCAAAAAAGTATTTAGTCAGCCACCAATTGTGCAAGTTCTCCCACTTGAGAAGATGAGAGAGGCCTGTAATTTTCATCATAGGTATACCTCAACTATGAGAGACAAAATTTGGAAGCAAATCCAGACAATCACATTGTCTGATTTGGAAAGAATTTATTTGCAAATTATGGTGGAAAATAAGTATTTGGTCACCTACAAACAAGCAAGATTTCTGGCTCTCACAGACCTGTATCTTCTTCTTTAAGAGGCTCCTCTGTGCTCCACTCATTACCTGTATTAATGGCACCTGTTTGAACTTGTTATCAGTAGAAAAGACACCTGTCCACAACCTCAAACAGTCAGACTCCAAACTCCACTATGGTAAAGACCAAAGAGCTGTCGAAGGACACCAGAAACAAAATTGTAGACCTGCACCAGGCTGGGAAGACTGAATCTGCAATAGGCAAGCAGCTTGGTGTGAAGAAATCAACTGTGGGAGCAATATTTAGAAAATGGAAGACATACAAGACCACTGATAATCTCCCTCGATCTGGGGCTCCACGCAAAATCTCACCCCGTGGGGTCAAAATGATCACAAGAATGGTGAGCAAACATCCCAGAACCACACGGGGGATCTAGTGAATGACCTGCAGAGAGCTGGGACCAACATAACAAGGGCTACCATCAGTAACACACTACGCCGTCAGGACTCAGATCCTGCAGAGCCAGACGTGTCCCCCTGCTTAAGCCAGTACATGTCCGGGCCCGTCTGAAGTATGCTAGAGAGTATTTTGATGATCCAGAAGTGGATTGGGAGAATGTCATATGGTCAGATGAAACCAAAGTAGAACTGTTTGGTAGAAACACAACTCGTCGTGTTTGGAGGAGAGAGCATGCTGAATTGCAACCAAAAATCACCATACCTTCTGTGAAGCATGGGGGTGGCAACATCATGCTTTGGGGCTGTTTCTCTGCAAAGGGAACAGGGCGACTGATCCATGTACATGAAAGAATGAATGGGGCCATGTATCGTGAGATTTTGAGTGCAAACCTCCCTCCATGAGCAAGGGCATTGAAGATGAAACATGGCTGGGTCTTTCACAATTGACAATTATCCCAAACACACCACCCGGGCAATGAAGGAGTGGCTTCGTAAGAAGCATTTCAAGGTCCTGGAGTGACCTAGCCAGTCTCCAGATCTCAACCCCATAGAAAACCTTTGGAGGGAGTTTAATGTCCGTGTTGCCCAGCGACAGCCCCAAAACATCACTGCTCTAGAGGAGATCTGCATTCAGGAATGGGCCAACATACCAGCAACAGTGTGTGACAACCTTGTGAAGACTTACAGAAAACGTTTGACCTCTGTCTTTGCCAACAAAGGATATATAACAAAGTATTGAGATGAACTTTTGATATTGACCATATACTTATTTTCCACCATAATATGCAAATACATTCTTTCCAAATCAGACAATGTGATTGTCTGGATTTGTTTCCACATTTTGTCTCTCATAGTTGAGGTATACCTATGATGAAAATTACAGGCCTCTCTCATCTTCTTAAGTAGGAGAACTTACACAATTGGTGGCTGACTAAATACTTTTTTGCCCCACTGTATATATATATATATATATATATATATATATATATATATATATATATATATATATATATATATATATATATATATATATATATATATATATACATATATACGTATATAAATAAATATTTAGAAATACAAAGAACAGGTATTTGAGTGGAAAGGACTACAAAGTATATATACATATGTATATATGTGTATACATGTGTATATATGTGTTTCAATGTGTATATATCTATGTATGCATTTTATGTATAGAAATTTATATGTTTGTATATATACGGTATCTCACAAAAGTGAGTACACCCCTCATATTTTTGTAAATATTTTATTTTATCATTACATGTGACAACACTGGAGAAATGACACTTTGCTACAATGTAAAGTAGTGAGTGTACAGCCTGTATAACAGTGTAAATTTGCTGTCCCCTAAAAATAACTCAACACACAGCCATTCATGTCTAAACCTTTGGTAACAAAAGTGAGTACATCCCTAAGTGGAAATGTCCAAATTGGGCCCAATTAGCCATTTTCCCTCCCCGGTGTCATGTGACTCTTTAGTGTTACAAGGTCTCAGGTGTGAATGTGGGAGCAGGTGTGTTAAATTTGCTGTTATCGCTCTCACACTCTCTCAAACTGGTCACTGGAAGTTCAACATGGCATCTCATGGCAAAGAACTCTCTGAGGATCTGAAAAAAAGAATTGTTGCTCTACATAAAGATGGTCTAGGCTATAAGAAAATTGCCAAGACCCTGAAACTGAGCTGCAGCACGGTGGGCAAAACCATACAGCGGTTTCACAGGACAGGTTCCACTCAGAACAGGCCTCGCCATGGTCGACCAAAGAAGTTGAGTGCACATGCTCAGCGTCATATCTAGAGGTTGTCTTTGGGAAATAGACGTATGAGTGCTTCCAGCATTGCTGCAGAGGTTGAAGGTATGGGGGAGTCAGCCTATCAGTGCTCAGACCATACGCCACACACTGCATCAAATTGGTCTGCATTGCTGTCATACCAGAAGGAAGCCTCTTCTAAAGATGATGCACAAGAAAGCCCGCAAACAGTTTTCTGAAGACAAGCAGACTAAGGACATGGATTACTGGAACCATCTCCTGTGGTCCGATAAGACCAAGATAAACTTCTTTGGTTTAGATGGTGTCAAGCATGTGTGGCAGCATTCAGGTGAGGAGTACAAAGACAAGTGTGTCTTGCCCGGAGTCAAGCATGGTGGTGGGAGTGTCATGGTCTGGGCCTGCATGAGTGCTGCCGGCACTGGGGAGCTACAGTTCATTGAGGTAACCATGAATGTCAACATGTACTGTGACATACTGAAGTAGAGCATGATTCCCTCCCTTTGGAGACTGGGCCACATGGCAGTATTCCAACATGATAACAACCCCAAACACACCTCCACTGTCTTGCTAAAGAAGCTGAGGGTAAAAGTGATGGACTGGCCAAGCATGTCTCCAGACCTAAACCCTATTGAGCATCTGTGGGGCATCCTCAAATGGAATGGGGGGGAGCGCAAGGTCTCTAACATTCACCAGCTCCGTAATGTCATCATTGAGGAGTGGAAGAGGACTCCAGTGGCAACCTGTGAAACTCTGATGAACTCCATGCCCAAAAGGGTTAAGGCAGTGCTGGAAAATAATGGTGTCCACACAAAATATTGACACTTTTGGCCCAATTTGGACATTTCTATTTAGAGGTGTACTCACTTTTGTTGCTAACGGTTTATACATTAATGGCTATGTGTTGTTATTTTGAGGGGACAGCAAATTTACACTGTTATACAGGCTGCACACTCACTACTTGACATTGTCGGAAAGTGTAATTTCTTCATTGTTGTCACATGAAAAGATATAATAAAATATTTACAAAAATGTGAGGGGTGTGCCTATATATATATATATATATATATATATGTATATATATATATATTTCCTTTCCCTTTCAAACACCTGTCATATGTCTTATACAGTACCTTTGATCCCTTCTAAAAAATTTAAATTAATATTTTTATGAATAATTGTTATTAGAAAGGCGTATATATTTTATTTGAATGTATTTATGTTGTGTTGAGTGCAACTTTTTATTTAGCCATAAACCATATGTGAGTGCTTCAGTCGCACTAACCCAAACTTACGGCTAGATTTAGAGTTTTGTCGGTAATGACCCGCGTAGCTAACGCTGGCTTTTTTCTGGCCGCACCTTTAAAATAACTCTGGTATTGAGAGTCCACAGAATGGCTGCGTTAGGCTCCAAAAAAGGAGCGTAGAGCATATTTAACGCCACTGCAACTCTGGATACCAGAGTTGCTTACGGACGCGGCCAGCCTCAAAAACGTGCTCATGCACGATTCCCCCATAGGAAACAATGGGGCTGTTTGAGCTGAAAAAAAAACCTAACACCTGCAAAAAAGCTGCGTTCAGCTCCTAACGCAGCCCCATTGTTTGCTATGGGGAAACACTTCCTACGTCTGCACCTAAAACTCTAACATGTACCCCGAGTCTAAACACCCCTAACCTTACACTTATTAACCCCTAATCTGCCGACCCCGCTATCGCTGACCCCTGCATATTATTATTAACCCCTAATCTGCCGCTCCGTAAACCGCCGCTACTTACATTATCCCTATGTACCCCTAATCTGCTGTCCCTAACACCGCCGACCCCTATATTATATTAATTAACCCCTAATCTGCCCCCCACAACGTCGCCTCCACCTGTCTACACTTTTTAAGCCATAATCTGCCGACCGGACCGCACCGCTATTATAATAAAGTTATTAACCCCTAATCCGCCTCACTAACCCTATAATAAATAGTATTAACCCCTAATCTGCCCTCCCTAACATCGCCAACACCTAACTTCAAACATTAACCCCCATCGTCGAAAGAAGATGGGTCCGCGGTGGAGGTCTTCAAGATGGAGCTGGTCCTCATCGGATGAAGATAGAAGATGCCGCTTGGAAGATGATGTTTGCCGGTCCGGATCTACTCTTCTTCCCGGATAGGATGAAGACTTTGGAGCCTCTTCTGGACTTCTTCAGCCATCGGATGATGGATGTCTAGCCCCCGCTTGGGCTTAGATGAAGATTTTGGAGCCAGGACCGATCAGTGATACCCGGTGAGGTGAAGATAAGGTAGGAAGATCTTCAGGGGCTTAGTGTTAGGTTTATTTAAGGGGGGTTTGGGTTAGATTAGGGGTATGTGGGTGGTGGGTTGTAATGTTGGGGGGGGTAGTGTATGTTTTTTTTTACAGGCAAAAGAGCTGAATTCTTTGGGGCATGCCCTGCAAAGGGCCCTGTTCAGGGCTGGTAAGGTAAAAGAGCTTTGAACTTTTGTAATTTAGAATAGGGTAGGGCATTTTTTTATTTTGGGGGGCTTTATTATTTTATTAGGGGGCTTAGAGTAGGTGTAATTAGTTTAAAATTGTTGTAATATTGTTCTTATGTTTGTAAATATTTTTTTATTTTTTGTAACTTAGTTCTTTTTTATTTTTTGTACTTTAGTTAGTTTATTTCATTGTACTTATTTGTAGGTATTGTATTTAATTATTTTATTGATAGTGTAGTGTTAGGTTTAATTGTAGGTAATTGTAGGTATTTTATTTAATTAATTTATTGATAGTGTAGTGTTAGGTTTAATTGTAACTTAGGTTAGGATTTATTTTACAGGTAATTTTGTAATTATTTTAACTATTTTAGCTATTAAATAGTTATTAACTATTTAATAGCTATTGTACCTGGTTAAAATAAATACAAAGTTACCTGTAAAATAAATATAAATCCTAAAATAGCTATAATATAATTATGATTTATATTGTAGCTATATTAGGGTTTATTTTACAGGTAAGTATTTAGTTTTAAATAGGAATAATTTATTTTGTTAGATTTAAATTATATTTAACTTAGGGGGGTGTTAGTGTTAGGGTTAGACTTAGCTTTAGGGGTTAATACATTTATTAGAATAGCGGCGAGATTCGGTCGGCAGATTAGGGGTTAATAATTTGTTAGGTGTCGGCGATGTTAGGGAGGGCAGATTAGGGGTTAATAAATATAATATAGGGGTCGGCGGTGTTAGGGGCAGCAGATTAGGGGTACATAGCTATAATGTAGGTGGCGGCTCTTTGCTGTCGGCAGATTAGGGGTTAATTATTGTAGGTAGGTGGCGGCGACGTTGTGGGGGGCAGGTTAGGGGTTAATAAATATAATATAGGGGTCGGCGATGTTAGGGCAGCAGATTAGGGGTACATAGCTATAATGTAGCTGGCGGCGGCGTGCGGACGGCAGAATAGGGGTTAATAAGTGTAGGTAGCTGGCGGTGACGTTGTGGGGGGCAGGTTAGGGGTTAATAAATATAATATAGGGGTCGGCGGTGTTAGGGGCAGCAGATTAGGGGTACATAAGGATAACGTAGGTGGCGGTCAGCAGATTAGGGGTTAAAAAAATGTAATCGAGTGTCGGCGATGTGGGGGGGCCTCGGTTTAGGGGTACATAGGTAGTTTATGGGTGTTAGTGTACTTTAGGGCACAGTAGTTAAGAGCTTTATGAACCGGCGTTAGCCCAGAAAGCTCTTAACTACTGACTTTTTTCTGCGGCTGGAGTTTTGTCGTTAAATTTCTAACGCTCACTTCAGCCACGACTCTAAATACCGGAGTTAGAAAGATCCCATTGAAAAGATAGGATACGCAATTTACGTAAGGGGATCTGCGGTATGGAAAAGTTGCGGCTGAAAAGTGAGCGTTAGACCCTTTCCTGACTGACTCCAAATATCGGCGGTAGCCTAAAACCAGCGTTAGGAGCCTCTAACGCTGGTTTTCACGGCTACCGCCAAACTCCAAATCTAGGCCTTAGTTTGCACTCGTGTGGTTGCGTTTACTTTCAACCTGTAGTTTCTGCGCAAGTTAGCACTGGTATGATTTTGCTATATTGCGCCCGTGCTAATGATATCGTGCCACTTGTAATATAGCCCTAAATGGGAAAAACGGAGCAGATATGAATTGTGAATTAAACAAGGTAGGTGAAACAGTAATAAGGGACTGAATAAATTAGTTTATAATATACATAATGAAACCACACAAACATCTGGAGTTTTATCATAACTTGGATGACAACAGAAGAGTTCTCTATGCTGAAACCCAAATGAGAAAGGTCTACTGCTCAGTCCTCACACTAGGTGGGCCACTACTATCCCAAAACTTAAAGGTACACAGGAGTCCAGAAACATCCCCCAGTAACCAGAAGATCATTATAATCGAATCAGCTATGAAGCAACACCACAACCAAAAATAACATTTGCCTTAAAGGGACAGTCAACACCAGAATTTTTGTTGTTTTAAAAAATAGATAATCCCTTTATTACAGAGGCCCCAGTTTTGCATAACCAACACAGTTATAATAATACACTTTTTACCTCTGTGATTACCTTGTATCGAAGCATCTTCTGACGGCCCCCTGATCACATGACTTTGTATTTATTATCCATTGACTTGCATTTTAGCCAATTAGTGCAGTGTCTGCCACAAGCCACGGGTGTGATCACATTGTTATCTATATGGCTCACATGAACTAGTTCTCCCCTGTTGTTAAAAAGCAAATAAAACAGCATGTGATAAGAGGCTGTCTGTAGTTGCTTAGAAGCAGGCAGACATTTAGAGGTTTACATGTTATAAAGTATATTAATATAACAATGTTGGTTGTGCAAAGATGGGGAATGGGTAGTAAAGGTGTTATCTATCAATAACAATTGTTGTGTTAAGTGTCCCTTTAACCCACTCTTTAAGGCCCCTGCTTGTGATACCTGTCTTATCTGCAGACTTTCACCAATAGGACCTTGAATTGCTCTTGAGCATGAGGTCAGAACAAGTCCTGAATACTGACACAACTCCTACCACCAGCATGACAGCTAACTTTTCCACCAACCTTGTCCAAAGAACATTAGAGCAGATACTGTGGCAAACAAACACACCTTAAACTAAGATCGGTAAAACTGTTGCATCAATAAGAGATGTTAACCTCAACCATGTGACTTGCTCTCACCTATCCATGCTGGATGGATCTATTCTGCCCCAAGCATTAAATATCCGACACACATAATATTCTTTACATGGGTCTGTAATCCCAAATGCCCTGCAAAATAAAGTTAGCACATCAAAATGAAGCAGTGCTAGTTTTAGCAACTAGCCATTCGGCAACTAATTTGGATACTGCAAACCTTTGGCCAATAAGCCCATTGGTTTTCTTAAGCCCTCCATGTTGCAGGGACCACTGCATGCCACATCATTACAATTAACTCTTTTAAAATGTGCAACCTGCCAAAGGAAAGACATGCATTGATGACCAACTTCTCTGCTACAGCACTGTTTGTCTAAACAAATCTTATTTAAATCATAAAAACAAGGAAATTCAACAGTCGCATCACTCAGGAAAAGATTGTACATGGCATTCACATTGGTCATACTGGGCTAGTCGATTACAAGTGGTGCAGCAGTTAGCGCTTTTGCTTGCGTACAAACACTGCTAGAAGTAAACTTTTAACTCACAAGTAAAATGTTTTTGCATGAGCAAATCCTGATGTGCTCTAACTTCAGGACTTATGCATTCGCCCCAAAGCCTTCAATGGAGCGTGTTATAAAAACAAACACATCGCTCACACACTAACCTGACACCACTCAACCCGACGTGAGATATGAATATTTAAAATTCCAATATTCTTCACTTCAAAGAACATGTTCTTTTTATTTATATATATTTTTTATTATATAATATATATCTATTCCTATATATCTATATGAATATATACAGATAAATAAATATATATATATATATATATATATATATATATATATATATATATATATATATATATATAAAAGTAGAAAGAGGCAGGGTGGCGCAGAAAACTCAAACTAGAAAACACAGTAAATAAAATACAATTTACAGTAAAATATTATAGCAATATATAGTAAAATAATACAAATGTCAGTCAGCTGTAAAAAGCCCAAACGATCAGAAGTAATCAGGAGCACATCAAATATGGAGAGCACAGTCTTCAGGCGTTAGTCCCCTATTAGATGTACACTTACTTGAATGAACCTCAATCACATGAGGTAAGAATGTAGCACTTTCATAATAGAGTAAGGCACTTCCTGTAGAAAAGATAGAACGATCAACTGGGTCTCCCAGAGTGTAGACTTCTGTATCTTGGAATATGGATAGTAGAATCCTCCAAATGTCCTCGTGCTCTCTTTAGTAAGTAGTAACTTCCAATTCCAGTGTAGGTGTCATATAAAGAGAACCAGAAAAGCAAACATAGTGTAAAACTGCTTTAATAGAACATAAATGACACACAATAGGTTACACTCACATAAAAAACCTCAACTAATGAGGTATGTAGAGAGCACATAGACGTAATAGAACTGTAGCCCAAGAATCCAATGAGCATCCGCAGTGGGAATATTAATTCAAAAGCAAATGCAGGCTCCACAGTCACAGAAGTATCAAACAGTTCATACAACAGGTCATGTACCTTCCTTAAATGTCTTACGCATTTCGAAGGGTCGAATAAATTAGATTCCCTTCTTCATCAGAGATACGGACTATTACAAGACTCACCTATAAATAGTACCCCAAAAGTAGCTACATTCATTTTGAAAATCCACCGCGGGAGGTTTGACACGCACGCCGGCATTTCCTGGGTCCGTGACACGCAAGGCGTACTTCCGGACATGCGCATATACCAGGACCTCTGGCTCAGGGTAGACTGTTGTCATGGATACAGACAACATAAATCCCATAAAAATCGAGACAGCGGGTATGCCCGCTATGCGAGTCAATACCAAACGGGGCAAATTATAATATGACAGGGTTTATTACTGAACTAAAGTCTAAATGGAAACAGTGGCATATTTAAACTATATAATATATACACATGCTGTAGTCACAAAATCACAATACATAATTCTAGTACATGGCAGAATATGATAAATTAATAAATATATCATACAAATATTATTTTTCATCGAAATAAAATCATATAAAATTCATAAAAGACTCCATAAAATGTTTCATTTGAAAAGGGGGAAGAAACTTCATAAAACAGCATATATTTAAAAAGGATATATATCAATTAAAGACATCATATAGGAAAAACAGAAATCTCTGTTTAAAACTATAAGATAAAAAATATAAATAAAAAGTAGATGTCTATGAATAGATATATATCAACATATCATATGACAGCCTAAAATACACCCACTATTATAGGGCATATAAATATTATTATCCCATATAGAGATAAGGAAGAACTAGAGATAAATAAATAGAAAAGAAATGGAGAGGAAGCAAAAAAGTAATACTTAATATTTCTAAAAAGATACTATAAAATATAGATAAATATTGAATAAACCTGAAATGTTCAAAGTGGGGTCAAAGTATGAAATTAAATACAATAAAATTATCAATATCAACAATTAGGGAGAGGTTAAAGTGGGTCTATAGAAAAGCGGCAATATCTATATCCACATTTAGTCCAGCTGGGACCCTGGTGTTGAATGCATGGATCCAATACGTCTCTCTCTGTCTAAGGAGAGTTTCCCTATTACCACCCCTAATTCCAGTATTGACATGTTCTAAGATCGTACCTCTTAGGCACTCAGGATTCTCATGGTGTATCTGTCTATAATGTTCAGACAGATTATGGGATTTTAGACCTTCTTTAATATTAGTCACATGCTCATAGAGCCGTTTTTTGTATGGTCTGGTAGTTCTCCCTATGTACTGGAGATTACAACTACATTGTAATAAGTATACTACATATGTAGTTTTACAGTTGACAAGGCTTTTAATCCTGCATTCTTTGCCATTTGAAGTCGAGTTAATACTCTTCGTAGGTTTTTTTCCATGATACATCCTCTCACATGATACACAATTCAATCTATTGCATCTATAGAATCCTATAGATTCCTTATTTAGCCAATTCTCCTTTCTTTTTGTATCTTTCAATAGACTTGGGGCTATAATGGTTTTTAGGTTTCTATTCCTTCTAAAGATACAGGTCGGTCTAATCCCTATTTTGTCCCTCAATAGATCATCCTTCTGAAGGATGTACCAATGCTTTTTTAGGATCTGTTTAATACCTTCTGATCCTTCATTGTAGGTAGATATAAAACAAGTTTTGTTATCACCAGATTCTTTCTCTTTATCTGGTATTGAAGGACCAGATGTGTCTTTAGGCCTAGATTTCTCTTCTACCTTGTTATACGCCTTTTCAATCCATTTCTTTTTATATCCTTTTTCCAGGAATTTTTTAGTCAATTTGTCTGCTTCTATTGTGTAATCATCATAGTTGGTACAGTTTCATCTTATTCTTTCCATTTGTCCCACCGGGATATTCTTTATCCAGGACATATGGTGGCCACTGGAAGCATGAATGTACCCATTACTATCTGTTTCTTTTGTAAATAGTCTAGTTTTTATGGTACTATCTTGATGAAATAAGGTAAGGTCCAAAAATTCTATTTCCTCCTTGCTATGTTTTTCAGTGAACTTAAGATTCATGTCATTAACATTGAGATATTTAAAGAATTGGGTCAGGGAATCTTCCCCTCCCTTCCATATCAAAACTATATCATCAATGAATCTTAGCCAGATTACAACATTATCATAGAATGGGTTATTATGCCATACATATTTTTCCTCCCAAAATCCCATGTACAGGTTGGCATAGCTAGGGGCAAATTTAGTGCCCATAGCTGTTCCGCCAACCTGTACATAGTAGTCATTTTCAAATAGGAAAGAGTTTTTTTCCAAAATAAATTAGATTGCTTCTTTGTTTATTTAATGCCAAATTTGTGGAAGTATCTAGCCAGTATCCTACTGCTTCAATCCCCAACTTATGTGGGATATTTGTATACAGGGCTGTTACATCAATTGTAGCCCAAATATAGTCTGCTTCCCATTTGATCTTAGTTATCTTGGATATAGTATCAGGGGTATCTTTAATATAAGATTTAACTTTTGATACTATGGGTTGCAAATAATGATCCACATATTCAGATAATGGGGAAGTTAAAGAATCAATTCCAGCGATAATAGGTCGACCCGGAGGGTTCTGTATGTCTTTATGGACCTTAGGTAAATGATAGAAGATTGCCGTTTTAGGCTCCCTTCTATACAAAAACATAAATTCATCGTTGTTTAAGATCCCCTCATGTTTGGCATTATCAAGTAAATGAGAGTATTGTTGTACAAAGGTACTAGTGGGATTTTTTTGGAGTTTCCTGTAGGTAGTATGATCATCCAGAAGTCTCTTAGCTTTTTTTACATATATCTCCCTATTTTGAATCACCACTCCACCACCCTTATCGGCTTCTCTTATCACAATCCCAGCATTATCAGAAAGAATTTTAATTTCCTCCTTCTCCTTTTTATTGAGGTTGTCATGTCTAATTCTATAGTTCTTACAGTATTCATCGAACTCCTGACCAACAAGAGTTTCAAAGACCGAGATGTAGTGACCCTTGGAATTTAATGGATAAAAATTGGAGGGTAATTTTAATGTCAAAAATTGTTTGTAGATTATTTTATTATTTTCCTCCAATTCAGATTCCCCCACATTCTGACCCCCACTGGCCTCTAATTCTTCCAAGATGCACACAGTATCTAAATCCTCCTTTTCAAGAATAGTATTCAGCTTGTTTTCTGCTTTATTGGAGTGATCTTTCTGATTTTTGGCAAAATGCCTGTCCAATGTGAGTTTCCTCACAAATTTCTGTAGATCAATGTATAAAGAGAATGGATTAGGCCCTCTAGTGGGGGCAAAGGATAAACCCTTCCTAAATAAATTTAAAGTATTCTCAGGAAAGGTTTTGTCAGTCAGATTAAATATCTTTACACTTTTTAATAATCCCATTCTGTGTTTGTTCTGTTCCTTTTTGGATTTCCGGCTTCGTACCAGTTTCCCTGCTCTACATCCTCTAAATTTCTTTCTAGACCCCTTTTTTGGCTTTGCCTTCTCCATTGCGGAGTAGGTGGTCTGTTCCGAGGTTGTTGTTGTGGACTCAAATGTTGGTCCCTGAAGCGTTGCTCCAAAAAAGTCTGCTTATTTGATTTATTGTTTCTATTCTGTTCAAAATTTTGTTGTCTTTTTAATTTTTGTGTATTAATATGGCCCTGTATTCTTAAATCAGTGCCCCCATATTTAATATGGCTCATTTGTTTATTAGGTACCCTATTTGAGGGGATTCTCTTCCTATTATTAGCCTGGATATTTTTGGAGTGATTTTGAATTACCCCCACTTTGTCATTCTTATTTTTATTATTATAATTCATATAGTTCCTCTTATTAGAATTCGTCGTGGTCTTGG
Organism: Bombina bombina; assembly: GCF_027579735.1. Lineage (NCBI taxonomy): Eukaryota > Metazoa > Chordata > Amphibia > Anura > Bombinatoridae > Bombina > Bombina bombina. Next base: position 968,238,564 of record NC_069499.1, on the reverse strand, counting down.
GGTGTCCAATAATTGGACCCTCACCCCATATAGTGCCATCCTCCCTATAATCAGGGGAATAAATGTCGGTCCAATCCCAATTGGAACCTCCTTCTTTCGGATCATTCTCCCTTCTGTTTTCTACTTCATGGAATACCTGATCATCCAAGTCCTCCCTATTTTCATTGGGTCGACTAGTGGATCTCCCTTCTATATTGTCTATCCCAGGTAGTAGTTTAGAATTCTCTTCATCCTTTTGTTTTTTTAGGCTATAATCCCTTAAAAATTTGATTCTCTTTTTGTTTTCAACTTTGGATTCAAAGATCTCTATTTTCTTTTTGTTTGCCAAATCCAGTTCCTTATAATATAGATCCCCTTTAAAATTGTTTAATCTTACTCTAATGTCATTAATTTGGGTGGTAGCCATAGATACTTGCTTTTGTCTATATCTGATTAAAATGTCTATCAGTTTGAAGGAGATTTCCTCCATACTATTATCCCATTCAGTTAGAAGTTCTACTTCTGATGGATCCATTATAGCAACTTTCTCAAATTTCAGGCCTTTAGGTATGATCTTATATTTAACATACCTTTCTAGATTTGTACAATCATGCCAACTGAGAAGTTGCTTTTTGGTCAGTTTCTCTAATTTCTCAAACAAGTGTTTGGGATTAGTGATACTTAAATTTTCATTAAGGATTTCATTCCCTTCATCAATAGACAGTTTCTTTACTTTATTTATGGGGTCAAAATAGGCCCCATATTCAAAATCTATAGATTCAGACATATTTGAAAGTATAGACTCTATTAAAAAATATATGAGAACAAAGCTATGAAAGTATAGCAGCCAAGGAAATAGGAAACAATACAAAGAAAGAAGATAAATGAACCAATAGAAAGAATCCACTGGATCACTCCTAGGCGCTCACTGTCAAATAAAAGCTATGCCACAAAGTATATACTCTATACCCAGCACCTCATAAAAAGTTCCAGCAAGATGTATCCAGCTGCCAAACCCCAAATGGCAGAGGAGACCTATCACTCCTCAAAAAGTTCAGTAATAAACCCTGTCATATTATAATTTGCCCCGTTTGGTATTGACTCGCATAGCGGGCATAACCGCTGTCTCAATTTTTATGGGATTTATGTTGTCTGTATCCATGACAACAGTCTACCCTGAGCCAGAGGTCCTGGTATATGCGCATGTCCGGAAGTACGCCTTGCGTGTCACGGACCCAGGAAATGCCGGCGTGCGTGTCAAACCTCCCGCGGTGGATTTTCAAAATGAATGTAGCTACTTTTGGGGTACTATTTATAGGTGAGTCTTGTAATAGTCCGTATCTCTGATGAAGAAGGGAATCTAATTTATTCGACCCTTCGAAACGCGTAAGACATTTAAGGAAGGTACATGACCTGTTGTATGAACTGTTTGATACTTCTGTGACTGTGGAGCCTGCATTTGCTTTTGAATTAATATTCCCACTGCGGATGCTCATTGGATTCTTGGGCTACAGTTCTATTACGTCTATGTGCTCTCTACATACCTCATTAGTTGAGGTTTTTTATGTGAGTGTAACCTATTGTGTGTCATTTATGTTCTATTAAAGCAGTTTTACACTATGTTTGCTTTTCTGGTTCTCTTTATATGACACCTACACTGGAATTGGAAGTTACTAAAGAGAGCACGAGGACATTTGGAGGATTCTACTATCCATATTCCAAGATACAGAAGTCTACACTCTGGGAGACCCAGTTGATCGTTCTATCTTTTCTACAGGAAGTGCCTTACTCTATTATGAAAGTGCTACATTCTTACCTCATGTGATTGAGGTTCATTCAAGTAAGTGTACATCTAATAGGGGACTAACGCCTGAAGACTGTGCTCTCCATATTTGATGTGCTCCTGATTACTTCTGATCGTTTGGGCTTTTTACAGCTGACTGACATTTGTATTATTTTACTATATATTGCTATAATATTTTACTGTAAATTGTATTTTATTTACTGTGTTTTCTAGTTTGAGTTTTCTGCGCCACCCTGCCTCTTTCTACTTTTATACCTTTTTGAGGAGTGATAGGTCTCCTCTGCCATTTGGGGTTTGGCAGCTGGATACATCTTGCTGGAACTTTTTATGAGGTGCTGGGTATAGAGTATATACTTTGTGGCATAGCTTTTATTTGACAGTGAGCGCCTAGGAGTGATCCAGTGGATTCTTTCTACTGGTTCATTTATCTTCTGTCTTTATATATATATATATATATATATATATATATATACACAGATATATATAGGAATATATATATTAGAATAAAAATAAATTTTTCTACTATAAGAAGAACATATGGGGCGAGAATACATATATGGTGAAGGTTTCAGCACAACTGCTGAAACCCGCGCTGCCCGTAAGTTAACCTCCCACATCGGGTGAATCACATATTTCGGGGTGCAGATCATATGCTGCCATTGGATAAACTGGCAATGTTCAGAAATGTGCGGAAATAGACATTTCTGGTGTCACCAGTGACTTATGGCAGTTTATGAACTGCCGGCGCCTAAAAAAAAAAGTTTAATTGCACGTAAAAGTCTAAACCTCCTCCAAAGAATGAACCCAACACGTCAAAACCCCTATATCCGCCATCCACATCGCAACTAATAATAAAATGTATTACCCTCTAAACCGCCATCCCCCCACAACACAATCTACTTATTTAAACTATTAACCCCAATCCACCAACCCCCACATCGCAAACTAGCTAATAAATGTATTAACCCCTAATCCGTCATCCCCCCACAACGCAGAGTACCTCTCAACACTATTAACCCCTAAACCGCTATCCCCCACAGCGCAAAGTACCAAATTACCTTATTATCCCATAATCTGCCAACCCCCACATCACAAACTACCTATTAAAACTATTAACCCCTAATCAACCAACCCCCAGCAACCTACCTACCTAATTAACCTATTAACCCCTAAACCGCCATCCCTCCACAATGCAAAGTATTAATCTAATCACTAAGCCCTCTAAACTAACACACCCTAAATTAACCCCAATTAACTACAATTACATAAAATAAAAAAGACTACCTTTGAAAATTAATAAAAATTAACAAAAATAAAAAATCCTATCTTTACATAAAAAACACCTAAATTTACGTAAAAAAATAAAAAACCTAAGATTAAATTAAAAGAAAAAAATCTAATATTACAAAAAATTTAAAAATATCTAAAATTCCAAGAAAATATAAACAGAATTATCCAAAATAACTTTTTTAAACCTAATCTAATACCCTTATAAAAAGAAAAAAGCCACGGAATCTGTTGGTGCTGCAGAATCTGTGGGCACTCTACAAATAACCTAATAATAATAATAATACAACCACCCCCTAAATTAACACTAAACTACCAATAGCCCTTAAAAGCAGTGGCGTCACCCGGTGCGGTAAGTTATGGTGTGATACCCCACCCCAGAAAGCAGACACACACAAACACAAAAACACACACATACAAACACTCAGACACACTCAGACACACTTAAAAACACACTCAGATGCACACACAAACACTCGGAAACACACATTTAGACACACACAGAAAAACACACACACAAAAACACTCAGAAACACACACAAAAACACTCAGGCACACACACACAAACACAGACACACACACACAAAAATTCAGACACACACACACAAAAACACTCAGACACACACACACAAAAACACTCACACACACACACACAAAAACACTCAGGCACACACAAAAACACTCACACACACACAAAATCTCAGACACACACACACAAAAACTCAGACACACACACATAAAACTTAGACACACACACACACACACACACACACATACAAAATATGTAATCTGCACTGCATTAATTATAAAGCTCATGCCTAGAGCTGCTCCCTGGCTCAACAGAGCATCAAAAGAAAGATAATTAGAGCACTCTAAAATAAATCACTAAAGAAAAGGCTTAGGTGCGCAAAATATGAAACTTCTGCTCTCTGACTCTGTTCCAAGTCTGTCAGTGCACAGCCCCAGGCCACGTGCCTACCGCTTCTTATGACCAATCACCTCTGCACTCTGCTCACCCCCAGACCCCCGCCCGCCCTCCCCTCCTACCTCTTCAGTGTGCACTTAGTGTACCATAACCGTACCGGTTTGGTGGGCATCATACGTGGCTCCTTCACTTTAGAGACAGTGTCAGACATTCATGCGGTCAGGTGCCAAGCATCCCCCTCACGATTTCCCGGTTCCCATTTAGAGAGACAGCACAGCAGGGAGTGACTCCACTGCTCCACACGTCACTGAGCAGTGAGCACAAATAGGCAGGCAGGTTTAGGCTAGCAGCGCAACTTTGCAAGCCCCACGGCACACCCACAACATTCATAGTGAAATTGGGCAGGGGAAGAGCAAAGTACAAACAAGCAAAAGCAGCCAGGAAAACTATTTGGGGAAATTGCAGCGCTGTCTCAAGGGGCAAAAAAATGAAGTGTCTACAACTTCCCCAGTCTCACTAATGTTCACAAATGCTGACCCCTCTAATAAAAAAAATCTATGCATCTCTACATTGTATTTCTTTGAATTTCAATAAAATAAAAAATAAATTCTGGTGGTGTCACCCCCTGGAGGGTGTCACCCGGGTGCGGCCCGCACCCCCCTAGTGATGCCACTGCTTAAAAGGGCCTTTTGTAGGGGATTGCCCTAAGTTAAACAGCTCTTTTAGATAAAAAAACAAATTACCGACACCCCCACACCCCCCCCCCCCAAAAAAAATAAAAAAGACCTAAAAGACTTTGAACGCTTTCAGATCATTTCCTGATGATAGAATTGCCGGTTTTCTCAGTTTAACAATAGAAACTGCTCAGAATATCGCAATCTCCAATTACGGAGGAGAAACGGATCTAACTGTCCAGCAGACATATTTAAGTGGCGGATAGCATAGATGTAAAGCTCCATTGTCTATTGCTTATCTTTTTAAAAGAAAAGGCTGCTAAGTTAAATGAGATTTAATTACATTCCATATTCTGGTTATTGTTAGGAAAGTTGTGTCATGTATATCACATGTGCACAGGCAAACTAACCTGGAAGCTTAGAGAATGTAGCTACAATTAGAGTTATAGTAGACATTGTCTATAAAATATATTAAATATAACCAACACACTGATTACTGAAATACCATCTATACTAGTGGCGCACATATCCTGGGCTTATACTATCTCCTATCTCGTGGCTGACGGCTGCGGCAACGAGGGAGAGGAAATGCTTAGATTGCACAACTGATATGCCATATCCCATTAAAAATCAATAAAACTGCCTACCCTCACATGGAACTTGCTGCAAATTAGATTGCAACTTATATACTACTAATTGAAATCTGTGTTGGAATACTTATTATAAGCATCATAGTGCAATAATATTATTTACAGGGCACATACTACATCCTATTGGACATAGAGTTCAATTATAAATGCACCCCAACTAACACCAAACTAAATAGTATTTTTGTATGATTTATATAAAGTTACTGAAAACGTTAAATATCAAGTATACGTTTACTTATCCTGTTTTAACCGAAGGCTTTTGCTAAGGTATTGCTGAAGATAATGAGGATACAATCATTTCTGGTAATTTACATCTCCTCCTTATTGTAACTTAAAACATATTTCACTTTTCCTTGATATACAGAGATGTAATTTTTCTTTTGTGTTTCTTTTTTATACCCCAAAACTCTGAACTGATAGAATTCCAAAGATCCAAGAGAGACCTAATATGTTTAAGGGGCAGGAAAAAAAAAAGAGGACTGGACTTTATAAGTTATAATATTGGATATGCTGTATTTATCAATTCATCTGTTATGTGTGTTTAACACTTTGTAAGAACATATAGGGGCCTATTTATCAAGCCGTCAACCGCAAATACGCTGGAATTCCGCAGTGTAATTGTGGCGAGCCTGATTCCCCTTATTTATCAAAGCCTACAGACCGGCAAAAGTAGAATTTTGTGACGTAACATACGATCCGCCGGTCTCAGTCCGACACAGATCGATGGTTACGTCACTACAGATGTTCTGAATGCAAATTTGGCACTATCTGACTACTTTTGCTACTTATCAAATAACTACCAGGTACGCTCGCCACTATTCCGGCCCAGCGTACCTGGTTTTCAATCCGCCGCCCTGGAGGCGGGCGGATGACATAGGAATCAATGGGACTTTATTTTCATAGGCCCCTTAGTTTAGGTGTAATTAGTTCAAAGCTTTGAAAATTTATTTTTTATTTTTTGTAACGTAGTGTTTATTTATTTGTGTTACTTAGTGTTTGTTATTTTTTGTAACGTAGTGTTTATTTATTTGTGTTACTTAGTGTTTGTTATTTTTTGTAACGTAGTGTTTATTTATTTGTGTTACTTAGTGTTTGTTATTTTTTGTAACGTAGTGTTTATTTATTTGTGTTACTTAGTGTTTGTTATTTTTTGTAACTTAGTTTTTTGTAACTTTGTAATTTTTTAGTGTAGATTTAAATTATTTGAGTAGGGTTAGGTGTTTAATATAGTTAATTTAATTTGTAGTTTTATGTAATTTTAGTATAAAAGTTAGGTTAGATTAATTTTTATTTTAATATAGTTTAATGTAATTTTAGTTTAAAAGATAGGTTGAATTAATCATTTATTTAATATATTTTAATGTATTTTTATTATAATAGGGTAGGTTAATTAATAGTTGAATTCAATTTTATTATAATAGTTAGGGTAGATTAATTACTAGTTTAATATAGTTTAATGTAATTTTAAAGATAAATTTAAATTTATTATAAGATATGGATGAGTTAATATTTAATATAAAGTTAGCGAGTTGTTAGGTTTAGGAGTTAATAAGTTTATTTAGTTTATGGCGATGTGGGGGGCTGGCGGTTTAGGGATTAACACATGAATTTAGTTGCGGTGGGCTCTGGGAGTGGCAGGACAGGGGTTAATAACTTTATGTACGTGGGGGCGGTGTAGGGGGAGGCAGATTAGGGGTTAATAAGTATAATGTAGGTGGTGGTGGGCTCCGGGAGTCGAGGAATAGGGGTTAGTAGGTTTATTTGAGTGGAGGTGGGCTCCGGGAGCGACGGTTTAGGGGTTAATAAATTTATTTAGTTGCGGCGGGGTCCGGGAGCGGCGGTATAGGGGTTAAACATTTTAGTATAGTGTGGGTGTGTAGTGACAGTATACAAATAAAGCTGTGAAAAAGCCGAAGAGCAGCGAGATCGATGACTGTTAGTTAACATCAGTCTGCTGCTCATTGCCCTGCACTTGGTGCGCGGCTTTTTCACAACTTTATTGTTAAATATGGAGAGCGTATTCAGGTCCGCAGCAGCGATGTTAGGTGATGTCAGGCGAGCGTATTGGTGCCGGCAAATGCAGCACAGTTGACGGCTTGATAAATAGGCCCCACAATCTGTTGTCCTCAATAAAAATATATATATATAAAAAAAAAATAACTCTAACCCCGACATAGGTACTCACCATTCCTGAAATCCGGCGGTGAAGGTCTTCTTCCAGGTGGCTCCATCTTCATCCAGCACAGGGCCATCTTCTTTCTTCATCCTAGTGGCGCGGAGTGAAGGCGGCAAAGAGCAAGACCGCTGGCAAGCAGATATCCAACGTGGAGAGTCCTCTTCATGCGATCATCCACCTCACACTGAAGATTGAATGCAAGGTACCCCTTTTATATTGGGGTACCTTGCATTCCTATTGGCTGAAAATTTAAAATTGGCCAATAGGTTGAGAGCTACTTAAATCCTATTGGCTGTTCAAATCAACCAATAGTTATTTTTTTAGTTTTTTATTTTTATTTTTAGATTACAGCTTTTTCTTTTAAATGGGCACCAAAGAACTGATTGCACTTTTAAGGGCAATGCCCATATAAATGCCCCTTTATGGGCAATGGGTATCTTAGGTTTTTTTTACAGTTAGCTCTTTTTTATTTTGGGGGGGTTGGTTGGGTGGGGGGTTTTACTGTTGGGGGTAATTTGTATTTTTTAATGCAAAATTGCTGGTAAACTTAGGGCAATACCCTACAAAAGGTCCTATTAGGGGTTAATCATTTTATTAGATACTTTGCAATTTAGGGTTTGGCAGATTAGGGGTTAATAGTTTTATTAGTTACTGCGGTGGGGGATGGCGGTAGAGAGGTACATATTGCGCATGCGTTAGGTGTTTGTTAAGACTTCCAGGGAGTTACAGTGCTCAAATATTCGGTGCAAGGCTAGCTGCGCCTGCCTATATGTGGCGAGGTGAATATAGAGTACAATTTCTCAATTTACGAAGCGTAAGTCCTTGACCTGAATATGTGATACCAACTGTTAGTTTATGGGAGTAAAAACATCGGGCGACGGGTGAAATATACGCACCACATTTGCATGTGGCGCCGTATATGTGATCGCTAGATTCGTCTAAAAATATCAGGCGCCGACTTTTGCAGGAACCGCTGCATATGTGATTGGGCCCTTGAACGTTAAATATTTTCAGTAAATATAGAGTAAAATATTAAAATTAATTAAATGTTTTTTTAATCTTTTAAAGGGACATTAAACACTAAATAAATGCTAGATAGAATGATGCATTCAAATAAAAAAAAAATCTGAGAATAACATTTAGATGTTAGTTCATTAGCTGCTTAAATATTGACTAAATTAGTTTAAATGTTAGTGTCTATAAAACAATGGGAGCTGCCATTTTGTAACTTGGGTTCCTTTCTCTGCTGTGTCCACTTAGTGACAGATGTAAATAGGTCACGAGAGTGAGCAGCCGATGGCTGTCTGGACTATAACAGTGTTTTGTACTTCCATTTTTAAAAACCTCACAATTTCAGAATGGAATTACTGGAAAAGGGGACAAAATAAATAATGAAAGTTTATTGCTGAATTCTTTATATATATATATATATATATATATATATATATATATATATATATATATATATATATATATATATAACTTATTATTTGACATTGCCTTTTCAAAGTGTTTAATGTCCCTTTAAGGTATTTAAGTGGAAAGGGCTCTATACTGTATCAATATATGTCAGGGGCGTATTAAGGCATAGGCCAACGAGGCCGGTGCCTAGGGCAGCAGATTTTTAAGGGGCAGCAGAATTTTGAGTCCCTAGGGCCACTCTACTGAACTCAGGGCCGGGTGGCTAAATCAACCAGGGCCCGGCTATTGCTATCCTATGGGATTGTATGTGGGTGTGCATGACGTGTTGACAGTGGAGGCGGAGCTCACTTGCGCAGCCTGGCCTGGACTGAGAGGGAATGCGGTATTCTTCATGGCTCCACCGCGTGATTGAGACTCACACAGACTACACAGTGCAGTGTGCACTATAACGTGACCACTGTGAAAAAGCGTATGCCTTTCTCCCTTCAATACATCTTCATTAGGCATTAAAATACTTAAACGTATTAGTCACTAAATACTTGTACATTTACTGTTTCTCTATCTGTCATACATGCAAAGAATAAATATTTATTGCTGAATCTATACAACTATGTGACTTAAAACACAACTGAAAATATGTTGTATGCATTTAATACATTCAGAAACAATACAAGTATATACTTTATTATGATTGTATCATGTGACTTTATCCCCTAGGATACAATTCCTAAACCTATCATAACTACTGTTGTATTTTTTAAGTACTTTTAAAGGCCAGTTTGTATATTCATTACATATTTATCCAAGCAGATATTTTGCTTAAATAACTGTCAATCACCAAAGAAGATGTTTAAGGTTAAACAACTACCTACTGACAAACTATCATATAGTGAAGGATATTTTTTTCTGATATAAACACTTTAATCATCTGACTTGCAAAATAATGTCTTACTATATATATATATATATATGTGTGTGTGTGTGTGCGACCAGGACAGGTCTGTGGCTTATTCATAAGCTGGCGTGACGGAGTGACACCACACACATACAGATTAACAGTATATCCTTGTACTACTATGGTATACAATACTGGAAAATAAGAGTCTTTTCTGTTCAACTTGGGACATTATACATCTTTGCTCATTACTGACACTATACAATTCAAGGACACTTAGCTTCCACTGTGATTATTTTCTCACTATATTATTTATTGGTAATTTGCCTGATATTACCATTATCACAGTGTTTTCTGCAGTTGTCCTTATAGGAATTGACCAATTCTCATCATGGAAATTTCACAACAACAATTTTTTTCACTAATGCCTCTTTCAGCAAGGGACAGCACTGATACAGACATCACTAGAGTTTTCTCAACAGATAAAGTTAATTATTCACTCTCAGGTCTTTTTGAAGAGATGGAAAAATTGCTTATTAAAGAACATAAATTGCAATGGGACATTTGGACTTTGGATACTTATGTTAAGCTTAAAATAATTCCCCGTGGGTTACGCATTAACAAATTCCCCACCTTTGATGTTTCTGATATAGATTTTATCAATTCTTGGAACGAAATATTGTCTGATTGCTCTATTCGTTTGATGTTATTGCTAAATACTTACAAATTGCATTTGCTAAATGGTGTTAGAGAAGAAATAGGTCTCTTGCAAGCTGAAATGAACAATAGGCTTGCTGACATTAATTTCTCTAGGTTTGATGAAATACTGAAAAGTGGTGTGGCTGAAGTGAAACAAAGTGTCTTAGAGATTAAGCATACAAAGTTTATTAGAGACCAATTAGATTACACCAATAATAGTGTGTACATTTGGAAACGTTCTGATAGAGGCAACTCTAGACGGGGTAGAAGTAGATCTAGAAACAGACGTCAGAACCAGACATCCGATAATAAAAACACACATAATGATCAACCAAAAATTAAGTCTAATCAGAAGAGAGTAACTTATTCCGATAGTGAATTTGAGTCAGGAGAAGATAATGAGCCTTCAGGTGGTGAGGAACCCCATAGGGGCATCCTTAAACCTGCAACCTCATTCTTGCACACACAAGCCAATGTACAAGACATATCCCAGGGACAAGTGATCAGACCCAAAGATTCTAACCCAGGTTCTATTTCTACAAATTCTAAATATACTTATGTTACTGATACTGTGAGTGCACAGATACAAGGTACAAATGCCTCTCATGAAGACCAGGTTAATTTGGCTCAGGTTTTTTGTCTTTCAACCCAGAAAACAGGAATAGGGTTAGGAGCACAACAGGGACAGAAACATTATCAGTTGAGGGGCAATCGAGGCAACAGAGGAAACAGGGGGCAAAACAAAAACAAATACAAGTAGTAGATAATGTTGTCAATTTATCTAAGTACACGCTTACACCAGCTCAATTGTCTGTATTAAGTTTGGGTTTGAATTTTTCTCCTGCAAGCAACTTTGACGTTTTTAAAACGTTATTAGATGTTAATAAATTGATAAGAAGCATGACTCTAAGGAAATTTTATTGTGGAGCAAGTAATTTATCTGCAGTTGAGATAGATAACCCACGAGTAACATTATCATCACAAATGAAAAATACACGACATGTACAGACATTCAGTGAGGTATGTGATACCCTTACACTGGAGCAATTAATGAGAGAGGGCGATTCTAAGACCCAATCAGACAACACTAATTTATACGGTACTTTTAAGAAACCCTCTGAATTCTACCCTATACACACTAGAGCTCCAGTACTTGAAACCTTTTTTAAAAGAGTTGAATGCGACCTTACAGCACTGAAAGCGGTAGAAAATAAGATGCATTCCAATCTGACGAAACAACAAAAACTAGCCCTTGATGAACTCAAGAATAATAAAGATATTGTGGTGCGTTCAGCAGACAAGGGAGGTTCTATTGTGGTCCTCGATCGAGATATGTATTTACAAGAGGCCTTTCGACAGTTAAATAATACTGACAATTATACTCTCTTGTCTGCTGATCCCACTTCAATATATAAACGTGAACTTTTGGGTATTCTGGATGATGGTTTGGAGGATGGGCACTTTGATCATGACACTTTTGAATTTCTATGTGTTGATCACCCTGTAGTGCCCATCTTCCACCATCTTCCTAAAATACACAAATCCCTTACTGAAGTTAAGGGACGACCCATTGTCAGTGGGATTGGCTCACTGACTGAGCACGTATCACAATGGATGGATGGAATCCTCCAACCATTTGTGCTATCCTTGAATAGTTATCTTGGTGATACGAAACATGTCATCCAAATACTAGAATCTAAAGAATGGAACTTTGGTCAGTTTCGATGGGCCACAATTGATGTGGTTTCTTTGTAATATTCTTCCATCCCCCATAAAGAGGGGCTGGAAGCAATTTCCTTCTTTCTCAAGAACTATTCGGATTTCAGTTTGAACTTCCAGAAATACATTCTGAGGGTGCTGTGGTTCCTGCTCACCCACAATTACTTCAAATTTGAAGGGGAGTTCTTTCTCCAGAGGTGTGGGACAGCTATGGGGGCTAAGTTTGCCCCCTCCTATGCAAACCTCTTCATGGGTTGGTGGGAGCTGTCCCACATCTATGGAGATAGGAACTCCCACAGGCATTTGATCCATTACTATGGACGCTATATTGATGATCTCCTGTTGATTTGGGTGGGCGGGGGCACAGCATTCTCGGAATTTATTGATGCTATAAATAGCAACAATATTGGTCTACAATTTACATCTGAATTATGTGCTAATACCATTAATTTTTTGGATATTTCTTTGGAAGGAACTAAACAAGGAAAGATAATCTGTAGTATCTATCGGAAACCTTCTGCAGGCAATGCACTGCTGCATGCCAGCAGCTGCCATCCCCGACATGTCCCCTTTGCCGTAGCAAAGGGGCAGTTTGTCAGGGTTAGGAGGAACTGCACTCTGAATGACACTTTTTGTGAAAAATCACTAGAATTAAGTGATAGACTGAAAAGACGTGGTTATTCTAACCAAGTGGTTTCTAAAGCTAGAGAGCAGGTCTTAGACCTTGATAGGAACACTTTAATTCAAGGGTCTTCCACCAACACAGTCTCAGACACCCATCAAGGCGTTACTTTTGTAACAGATTTCAGCACACAATACACTGAAATATGCAGGATTGTTAAAAAACATTTCAAACTTCTCTCAGCTGACGATAAATTGGAAAATTGTGTCAAAACTGGTTTAAGATGTTCTTATCGGAGAGCGAAAACCTTGGCAAATGTTTTATCACCATCAATGTTACCTGAATTGAACAGACCTGCGAGTTCATGGTTAACTCACAAAGGTCTGTTCAAATGCAGACAAAAATGTCGGGTCTGCGAATACATCTTGGTGTCAAACATCTTTAAATCAGAAGTTACGGGTGACACTTTTCCAATCAACAGCTGCCTAAAATGCACATCAACCTATGTAGTGTATCTTCTCACCTGCATATGCTGTCACCTACAGTATGTAGGATTAACTACTAATGAGGTGAAGGTCCGTATTCGTAACCATCTATCAACCATTCAAGCAGGAGAAGCGAGTACTCCTTTAGTCAGACACTTTGCACGTTGCCACAATACAGACATTAGTAGCTTAAGGTGGCAGGCTATAGAGAGGGTGGTATGCCCACCAAGAGGAGGTGATCGCGACAAACTGTTGCAGAAGAGGGAGATGTATTGGATATTTAAGCTTCAGACCAGAGTACCTCTGGGTCTGAATTCGGAATATGACCTAATACATTTTTGGAAATAAATTTTTGGAAATGATCTGTTGGTCCATACATCTCCCTCTTCTGTGACACAATCCTGTGATCACGGGTATCAATTTAGTCAAAGGATTTAATTTGGTATCCTAATACTTTAAATAGACGGGACAGTTTGACTGGTTGTATTGTGTCAACTCTCCCTAGTCCCATCCTTTTAGCAATTTTTCTAGTTAGTATTCTAGCAAGCAATTTTTGTCTAACAATTTATTTTTTTATTTTTTTTTCTAACACTTTTCTAGAATTAATTCTAGTAAAAGTTTTTTTCTAGCAAACGTTTTCAGCAACTTTTGCTGGCAATTTTTCTAGCTTTTCTAGCAATTGTTTCTGGTAATTTTTCTAACAAAATCATGCATATATAAATATACACTATTTATCTAATACAGCTATATGTAATTGTTGAGCATTAATAAAATAACGCATTATTGGGTTCATTAGCACTATAACAAGATTGATTATGTTATTCCTTGTTTATATAAATATATAGAACTTAGTTTCCACAAGAGTGCTTAAGTTTAACTCATTATATTTATTTATTTCTGTATTCGTGTATTTGTATATATATGTATTTTTATATTCCCTTGCATATGTATTATTCTTATTTTTCATGCATAGCGTACCAAGTTTCATGCATAGTTTATACGTTAGTTTAGCGCTGTGACTTCTGCATTGATAAATATTTATAGAATAAACTAGCAACTTACAAGAATCATTACATATTTGAACTATTAAGAGGCATTAATGTTTAAAGTGTATATATGGGGTTAAAAATCCCCAAGTGGAACTTGTCAACAATTAAAGTTTTAAACCAATAGAAGTTGTCCAGCTGCCTTAAATAGGCAGACTGTGATTTTTACTGCAGCTATGATTACGCCTTGAGTGGCGAAACATGTCAGCAGCAGCCATTGTTTGTCAAGTTATACCTGTGATTTTCCATTGATCATGTACCACATGGATTTTTAAACTAATAAATCGAGGTTGGAATTGGAGATACCTGCTTGCACTCGTTTTTCTTTCTATATATATATATATATATATATATATATATATATATATATATATATATATATATAACTTATTATTTGACATTGCCTTCTCAAAGTGTTTAATGTCCCTTTAAGGTATTTAAGTGGAAAGGGCTCTATAATGTATCAATATATGTCAGGGGCGTATTAAGGCATAGGCCAACGAGGCCGGTGCCTAGGGCAGCAGATTTTTAAGGGGCAGCAGAATTTTGAGTCCCTAGGGCCACTCTACTGAACTCAGGGCCGGGTGGCTAAATCAACCAGGGCCCGGCTATTGCTATCCTATGGGATTGTATGTGGGTGTGCATGACGTGTTGACAGTGGAGGCGGAGCTCACTTGCGCAGCCTGGCCTGGACTGAGAGGGAATGCGGTATTCTTCATGGCTCCACCGCGTGATTGAGACTCACACAGACTACACAGTGCAGTGTGCACTATAACGTGACCACTGTGAAAAAGCGTATGCCTTTCTCCCTTCAATACATCTTCATTAGGCATTAAAATACTTAAACGTATTAGTCACTAAATACTTGTACATTTACTGTTTCTCTATCTGTCATACATGCAAAGAATAAATATTTATTGCTGAATCTATACAACTATGTGACTTAAAACACAACTGAAAATATGTTGTATGCATTTAATACATTCAGAAACAATACAAGTATATACTTTATTATGATTGTATCATGTGACTTTATCCCCTAGGATACAATTCCTAAACCTATCATAACTACTGTTGTATTTTTTAAGTACTTTTAAAGGCCAGTTTGTATATTCATTACATATTTATCCAAGCAGATATTTTGCTTAAATAACTGTCAATCACCAAAGAAGATGTTTAAGGTTAAACAACTACCTACTGACAAACTATCATATAGTGAAGGATATTTTTTTCTGATATAAACACTTTAATCATCTGACTTGCAAAATAATGTCTTACTATATATATATATATATGTGTGTGTGTGTGTGTGTGTGTGTCCAGAGTGAATGCAAGCCCTGGTGAACATCTACTTAAAAAGACATTTCTTTAAAATTTTTACACCCTGCCCCAAAAATATTATGTCTAAAAAAAAGGCCTTAAACCTGGGGTGGGGTGGGGGTGGGCA
Organism: Bombina bombina; assembly: GCF_027579735.1. Lineage (NCBI taxonomy): Eukaryota > Metazoa > Chordata > Amphibia > Anura > Bombinatoridae > Bombina > Bombina bombina. Next base: position 968,222,734 of record NC_069499.1, on the reverse strand, counting down.
GCAGAATTTTGAGGGCCTAGGGCAGCACAAAACCTAAATACGCCCCTGATATATGTATATATGTATTTACATGTGTCTACATGCATTTATAAACACATAAATACACTTACACACACACACACACACACATATATATATATATATATATATATATATATATATATATATATATATATATATATATATATATATATACATACATACACAATATAGCCCTTTCTATTTAAACACATTGTCATAAACAATATACCTTTTACATAAAATGTTAATATTTATGTGAATATTATTTTTATCAGATAGTGTATTTATGAGACTAACAGTTTAATTGAATGTATTTATATTGTGTTTGGTGCACTTTTTTTAACTCTTAAACTTTACGCAATCTCTTTACTCTCAACTTGCAATACATGCACAAGTTAGCGCGGTTGCTATATTCGTTATAGCGACTTGAGCAAACAATAGCACACCACTTGCAATATATCCCACTATCGGGCCAGAAAATGACAGCTTCGTAACACATCCACTATGGGGAACAGTTACAACAATGTCAAATTCCTGGGGAAAGGAGAATGTATTGGTCAATGGCAAATTGCTGAACCTGGGATATGCTAATGGAACCAATAGTGTAAAGGGGAATGCATGGACATCCTGTTTAAGTACATTGCAAGCCATGTGTCAGTTTTCCATAGATTATAGTTTAAAGGACTAATTACTAGCTTTTATTATTAATAACATTTTACTACAAAACATCTCTCAGCATTTTTTATAAAGATTCTAAGGTAAAATGGTGTTGCAAGAGGGGTATCAGACATATTGAAATAAAAGTTTGATTTCTTCTTGCGTAATATTTGGCCACTGGACATTTGAGGGGTTAACCCTTACAACAAGGAGCCCCTAATGCAGGGGTGTCTAATCTTTTGGCTTCCCTGGGCCATATTAGAAGAAGAAGAATTGTCTTGGGCCACACATAAAATACACTAACACTAACAATAGCTTTTTTTTTTTTTAAAAAAAATGTTTTATTATAAAAGTAGAAAAAAAGAGGGCAACATAAAACTAGTGAGATATTTGACATTGTTTTTGAGAAACTAATATTTACTCTTTGTGTGCTTCATCCTTGGAAATAGTTGCTCACAAATGTAGGTACTGGCAAAAAGTGATGACATGAATAACAGAATTTATGCTTACCTGATAAATTACTTTCTCCAACGGTGTGTCCGGTCCACGGCGTCATCCATTACTTGTGGGATATTCTCCTCCCCTACAGGGAAAGACAAGGAGAGCACACAGCAAGAGCTGTCCCTATAGCTCCCCCTCTGGCTCCGCCCCCCAGTCATTCGACCGACGGTTAGGAGAAAAAGGAGAAAACTATAGGGTGCCGTGGTGACTGTAGTGTATAAAGAGAAAGAAAATTTTTTCAAACCTGATTAAAAAACCAGGGCGGGCCGTGGACCGGACACACCGTTGGAGAAATTAATTTATCAGGTAAGCATAAATTCTGTTTTCTCCAACATTGGTGTGTCCGGTCCACAGCGTCATCCATTACTTGTGGGAACCAATACCAAAGCTTTAGGACACGGATGAAGGGAGGGAGCAAATCAGGTTACCTAAACAGAAGGCACCACGGCTTGCAAAACCTTTCTCCCAAAAACAGCCTCCGAAGAAGCAAAAATATCAAATTTGTAAAATTTGGCAAAAGTTTGCAGAGAAGACAAAGGTGCTGCCTTACATATCTGATTAACAGAAGCCTTGTTCTTGAAGGCCCATGTGGAAGCCATAGCCCTAGTGGAGTGAGCTGTGATTCGTTCAGGAGGCTGCTGTCCGGCAGTCTCATAAGCCAATCGGATAATGCTTTTCAGCCAGAAAGAAAGAGAGGTAGCAATAGCTTTTTGTCCTCTCCTCTTACCAGAGTAAACGACAAACAAGGATGATGTTTGTCTAAAATTCTTTGTTGCTTCTAAATAGAACTTTAAAGCACGGACTACATCTAAATTGTGTAACAAACGTTCCTTCTTTGAAACTGGATTCGGGCACAGAGAAGGAACAACTATTTCCTGGTTAATATTCTTGTTGGAAACAACTTTTGGAAGAAAACCAGGCTTGGTATGCAAAATAACCTTATCTGAATGGAACACCAGAACTCCAGGGTGGATCACACTGCAAAGCAGATAATTCAGAAACTCTTCTAGCAGAAGAAATAGCAACCAAAAACAGAACTTTCCAAGATAGCAACTTGATATCTATGGAATGTAAGAGTTCAAACGGAACCCCCTGAAGAACTGAAATAACTAAATTTAGACTCCAAGGAGGAGTCAAGGGTCTGTAAACAGGTTTGATTCTGACCAAAGCCTGTACAAAAACTTGTACCTCTGGCACAGCTGCCAGTCGTTTGTATAACAAGACAGATAAAGCAGAAATCTGTCCTTTTAGAGAACATGCTGACGATCCCTTATCCAAACCTTCTTGGAGAAAGGAGAGGATCTTAGGAATTTTAATCTTCCTCCAGGAGAATCCCTTTGATTCACACCAACAGATATATCTTTTCCATATTTTATGGTAAATCTTTCTAGACACAGGTTTTCTGGCTTGGACCAGAGTATCTATCACTGAATCTGAAAACCCACGCTTGGATAAAATCAAACGTTCAATTTCCAAGCAGTCAGCTGCAGAGAAATTAGATTTGGATATTCGAATGGACCTTGTACTAGAAGATCCTGTCTCAAAGGTAGCTTCCATGGTGGAGCTGATGACATATTCACCAGGTCTGTATACCAATTCCTGCGCGGCCACGCAGTTACTATCAGAATCACAGAGGCCTTCTCCTGTTTGATCCTGGCTACAAGCCTGGGAAGGAGAGGGAGCGATGGAAACGCATAAGCTAGGTTGAACGACCAAGGCGCCACTAATGCATCCACTAGAGTGGCCTTGGGATCCCAGGATCTGGACCCGTAGCAAGGAACCTTGAAGTTCTGACGAGACGCCATCAGATCCATGTCTGGAATGCCCCATAATTGAGTCAACTGGGCAAACACCTCCGGGTGGAGTTCCCACTCCCCCGGATAGAAAATCTGACGACTCAGATAATCCGCCTCCCAGTTGTCTACTCCTGGGATGTGGATTGCAGATAGGTGGCAGGAGTGATCCTCCGCCCATTTGATGATCTCGGATACCTCTCTCATCGCCAAGGAACTCCTTGTTCCTCCCTGATGGTTGATGTAAGCTACAGTCGTCATGTTATCTGACTGGAATCTTATGTATCCGGCCTTCGCTAGATGAGGCCAAGCCCGGAGAGCATTGAATATCGCTCTCAGTTCTAGGATGTTGATCGGGAGAAGAGACTCTTCCTGAGACCATAAACACTGAGTTTTCAGGGAATCCCAGACCGCGCCCCAGCCTGATAGACTGGCGTCGGTCGTGACAATGACCCACTTTGGTCTGTAGAAACTCATTCCCTGAGACAGGTGATCCTGTCTACTGGAGCATGCACAGTTGTAATGGTCTTAAATGAATTCGAGCAAAAGGAACTATGTCCATTGCTGCAACCATCAACCCTACTACTTCCATGCACTGAGCTATGGAAGACTGCAGAATAGAGAGAAGAACTTGACAAGCTTTTAGAAGCTTTGACTTTCTGACTTCTGTCAGGAAGATCTTCATTTCAAAAGAATCTATTATTGTTCCCAAAAAGGGAACTCTTGTCGACGGAGACAGGGAACTCTTTTCTACGTTCACCTTCCACCCGTGAGATCTGAGAAAGGCTAGAACAATGTCTGTATGAGCCTTTGCCTTGGAAAGAGACGACGCTTGCATTAGAATGTCGTCCAGATAAGGTGCCACTGCAATGCCCCTTGGTCCTAGAACCGCTAGAAGGGACCCGAGCACCTTTGTGAAAATTCTGGAAGCAGTGGCTAGTCTGAATGGGACAGCCACGAACTGATAATGTTTGTCCAGAAAGGCTAACCTTAGGAACTGATGATGATCTTTGTGGATAGGAATATGTAGATACGCATCCTTTAAATCCACGGTAGTCATATATTGACCCTCCTGGATTGTAGGTAAAATTGTTCGAATGGTTTCCATTTTGAACGATGGAACTCTGAGAAATTTGTTTAGAATTTTTAAATCCAAAATTGGTCTGAAAGTTCCCTCTTTTTTGGGAACTACAAACAGATTTGAGTAAAAACCCCTGAACTTGTTCCACAGTTGGAACTGGGTGTATCACTCCCATCTTTAACAGGTCTTCTACACAATGTAAGAATGCCTGTCTACTTATTTGGTTTGAAGATAAGTGAGAAATGTGGAACCTTCCCCTTGGGGGTAGTTCCTTGAATTCTAGAAGATAACCCTGAGAGACTATTTCTAGTGTCCAGGGATCCTGAACATCTCTTGCCCAGGCCTGAGCAAAGAGAGAGAGTCTGCCCCCTACTAGATCCAGTCCCGGATCGGGGGCTACCCCTTCATGCTGTCTTGGTAGCAGCAGCAGGCTTCTTGACCTGTTTACCCTTATTCCAGCCTTGCATTGGTTCCAAGCTGGTTTAGTCTGGGAAGCGTTACCCTCTTGTCTAGAGGCTGCCGAGTTAGAAGCCGGTCCATTCCTGAAATTGCGAAAGGAACGAAAATTGGACTTATTCTTAGCCTTGAAAGGCCTATCCTGTGGGAGGGCATGGCCCTTTCCCCCAGTGATGTCTGAAATAATTTCTTTCAATTCTGGCCCAAAAAGGGTCTTACCTTTGAAAGGGATATTAAGCAATTTTGTCTTGGAAGATACATCCGCCGACCAAGACTTTAGCCAGAGTGCTCTGCGTGCCACAATTGCAAACCCTGAATTTTTTGCCGCTAATCTCGCTAACTGCAAAGCGGCGTCTAAAATAAAGGAATTAGCTAACTTAAGTGTGTGAATTCTGTCCATGACTTCCTCATACGGAGTCTCCCTACTGAGCGACTTTTCCAGTTCCTCGAACCAGAACCACGCCGCTGTAGTGACAGGAATAATGCACGAAATAGGTTGAAGGAGGTAACCTTGCTGTACAAAAATCTTTTTAAGCAAACCCTCCAATTTTTTATCCATAGGATCTTTGAAAGCACAATTGTCCTCAATGGGAATGGTCGTGTGTTTGGCTAGTGTAGAAACCGCCCCCCTCGACCTTAGGGACTGTTTGCCATATGTCCTTCCTGGGGTCGACCATAGGGAACAATTTCTTAAATATAGGAGGAGGGACAAAAGGTATGCCTGGCTTCTCCCACTCCTTATTCACTATGTCCGCCACCCGTTTAGGTATCGGAAAGGCATCAGGGTGCACAGGGACCTCTAGGAACTTGTCCATCTTGCACAAGTTTTCTGGGATGACCAGATTGTCACAATCATCCAGAGTAGATAGCACCTCCTTAAGTAATGCGCGGAGATGCTCTGATTTAAATTTAAATGTCACAACATCAGGTTCTGCCTGCTGAGAAATTCTTCCTGCATCAGAAATTTCTCCATCTGAGAAACCCTCCCTCACTGCCACTTCAGACTGGTGTGAGGGTATGACAGAAAAATTATCATCAGCGCCCTCCTGCTCTACAGTGTTTAAAACAGAGCAATCGCGCTTTCTCTGAAATGCTGGCATTTTGGATAAAATATTAGCTATGGAGTTATCCATTACTGCCGTCAATTGTTGCATAGTAACAAGCATTGGCGTGCTAGAAGTACTAGGGGTCGCCTGCGCGGGCATAACTGGTATAGACACAGAAGGAGAAGATGTAGAACTATCTCTACTTCCTTCATCTGAGGAATCATCCTGGGCAACCTTACTATTTGTGACAATACTGTCCTTACTGTGTTTGGACGCTATGGCACAATTATCACATATATTTGAAGGGGGAACCACATTGGCTTCCATACATACAGAACATGATCTATCAGAAGGTACAGACATGTTAAACAGGCTTAAACTGGTTAATAAAGTACAAAAAACGTTTTAAAACAAAACCGTTACTGTCTCTTTAAATGTTAAACAGGGCACACTTTATTACTGAATATGTGAAAAACTATGAAGGAATTATCCAATCTTTACCACCACAGTGTCTTAATGCATTCAAAGTATTGCACCCCAATTTTCAAGCTGTTAACCCTTAAAATGTGGAAACCGGAGCCGTTTGCAATTTTAACCCCACTACAGTCCCAGCCACAGCCTTTGTTGTTACTTCAACTATCCCAGGGGGGTATTTCAAGCCTTCTAGGAACTTTTTCAGTGGACACCAGACCCTCTCACATGCATCTGCATGCACTGTACTTAAAAGAAACTGCACAATAATGGCACGAAAATGAGGCTCTGCCTAATACAGTGAAAGGCCCTTCCTGACTGGGAAGGTGTCTTAACTAGTGCCTGGTGATAAAAAACGTTCCCCAAATAATAAAAGTGGGAAATCCACTTCAAGCTTTAAATAAAAACTTAAATAAACAATCGATTTAGCCCTTAAGAGTGTCCACCAGTTAATAGCCCATAATAAGCCCTTTATTCTTTCTAAGTCTAAGAAAATGGCTTACCGATCCCCATGAGGGAAAAATGACAGCCTTCCAGCATTACACAGTCTTGTTAGAAAATGGCTAGTCATACCTTGAGCAGAAAAGTCTGCAAACTGTTCCCCCCAACTGAAGTTCTCTCATCTCAACAGTCCTGTGTGGGAACAGCAATCGATTTTAGTTACTGCTGCTAAAATCATACTCCTCTTTTAAACAGAACTCTTCATCTCTTTCTGTTTCAGAGTAAATAGTACATACCAGCACTATTTTAAAATAACAAACTCTTGATAGAAGAAATAAAAAACTACAACTAACACCACAAACTCCTCACCATCCCCGTGGAGATGCTACTTGTTCAGAGCAGCAAGGAGAATGACTGGGGGGCGGAGCCAGAGGGGGAGCTATATGGACAGCTCTTGCTGTGTGCTCTCCTTGCCTTTCCCTGTAGGGGAGGAGAATATACCCACAAGTAATGGATGACGCCGTGGACCGGACACACCAATGTTGGAGAAAAGGTGTGATTGTGAAGAGAGAGATATTTGTCTCTGAGAAGATAGGTCTTAGTCCAGTAAAAAAACATTTAAGCTACCCATTTCAGCTCTTTTAAGACAAGCCCAAACCCTAATCTAAAAAAAAAAGCACCCAAAAAAAAATTTAAAAAACCTAACACTAACCCCTCTTTAGGTACATTTGCTGAAGTCTGGCTTGAATGATCTTCATCCCAGCGGCTCCATCTTCATCCAGGTGGATCCATCTTCATCCATCGCGGGTCCGGCATCTTCTTCATCCCTGTGGAGGCTGAGCGGTCGATGCATGGAGCCGGAGGTCCAGGCGCAGGTCCAGACGGAGGTCCAGGCAGAGGTCCAAGGCAGAGGTCCAGACTGAGGTCCATAGATCCGACATGGAGGTCCACTTCATGCGATTGTCTGCCGTACACTGAGGATTCAAATGCAAGGTACCCCTTTTATACTGGGGATACCACTGCATTCCTATTGGCTAAAAAAATTAAATCAGTCAATAGGAATTAGGGCTGCTAAAATTCTATTGGCTGTTCATATCAGCCAATAGGATTTAAGCAACTCTTATTCCTATTGGCTGATTCGCAACTGTTGTTGCGTTCGTTTTGTACCCTCTATAGTGCAAAACTTGTAATCTAGGTGATATTGAATAAACATTTTAAAGTAAGACATAAGAGATTAAACAACACAATGCATCAGAGAAATACAGACATCAGTATGTACAAAATATACATTTAAAAAAAATATATATATACTGTAGATACATCGGTATGGATTGTGCTCAAGTGATGATTTTAGCACTAAAATTGTATCTAGGCCTACGTAGGAGAGGTTATGGGATGGAAAAGGCAAATAAATAAAGAAGAGAATATGGGGCCCATTTATCAAGCTCCGAACGGAACTTGTGGGCCCGTGTTTCTGGCGAGTCTTCAGACTCGCCAGAAACAACAGTTATGAAGCAGCGGTCTAAAGACTGCTGCTCCATAACCCTGTCCGCCTGCTCTGATGAGGCGGACAGGAATCGCGGAAAAACCAACCTGATCGAGTACTATTGGGTTGATTGACACCCCCTGCTGGCGGCCGATTGGCTGCGAGTCTGCAGGGGGCGGTGTAGCACCAGCAGCTCTTGTGAGCTGCTGGTGCAATGCTGAATACGGAGAGTGTATTGCTCTCCGCATTCAGCGAGGTCTTGCGGACCTGATCCGCACTGTCGGATCAGGTCCGCAAGACCTTTGATAAATAGGCCCCTATGGGTAGGGTGAACATTGTGGTATGATAAGATGAGTATGGGAGGAATCAGAGTTGTAACTAGAAACCACAGGCCCCAGGTGCAAGAATCTAAGAAGCCCCCCCCCAAAAAAAATGTGAATTTGATATATATCTTTTTCTTTCTTTTTTTTTTTACATTTAACACAGAAAAAAAAATTGTGATTAAGATTATGTCTGCAAAAGGGGGTACCCTGTGCCCACAGTCTGTAAAAAGGTCTGACCCCCTATTGCTGTATATAGTGACACTGTTTAACCCACCAATAGTGTATAAAGTGAGTTAGTGACACAGTCACAGTGTAATCTGCCGGGGAAATGGCTTTACCTGACCCTACCCACCCCAGTACTTTATATAGTGACCACAGTAGTCTGTGACATGCTCCAGCCCCCCGTACTGTATATAGTGGTACTGTATAGTGACACTGTTTATCCCCCCCCCCAACGCTGTAGTAACAAGGTAATCTGCTGGTTTCACAAATATACACACATGCATGCATAAATACACACACAGTAACATACATACACACACGCATAAACACAAACATACATGAATAAATACACACACACATACATGCATAAATCGACACACAGTCACATACATATATACATATACACACACACACATAAACACAAACATACATGCATAACTACACATACACATGCATAAATACACACACAGTTACGTACATGCATAAATACACACACACACACACACATAAACACATACATGCATAAATACACACACACATACATGCATAAATACACACACAGTCACATACATACATACATACACACACACATAAACACACATACATGCATAAATACACACATGCATACATACACACACAGTCACATACATACACACACACACACACACACACACACACATAAACACATGCATTAATATACACACACACACACATACATGCATAAATACACACACAGTCACATACATACATACACACACACACACACACACACACATAAACATAAAAATACATGCATAAATACACACACACACATACATAAATGCACATACAGTCACATACATACATACACACACACATAAACACAAACATAAATGCATAAATACACACACACATACATATAAACACATACATACATACACATGCCTATAGGTTTATTTAAGCTTCGGTTTAATTGTATATTACAGTCATCACCCTGTGAGGTCATGGAATAACACATCTTTTTTATTATTATTACATTAAATATAAATCAAATGAGCCTAAATCAAATGGTTTATAGAGAGAGGAACAAGAATAGTAATTCTATGAGCCATGACTCCCTGACCCCGTGGGTTGTTCTATGTTACCAAGTTAGTATTTTACAGCATTAATAGTATCACAGAGACAGCAATATTTAACTCTTTATTGCAAATGATTTTACCACTTTATTGGCCACAATTCCCAGGCATGATGCACAGTTGTCAACCCAATTTATAGCAGTTTGTTTTCTGGGTAAAATAACTTTTTATACATTCAACATAATTTCTAACAAAATAAATGCATAAATAAATACAAAACATCTGTAATGGAGAGATACTAGAATGAGAGTCTGCTTTTATTTTCTTGTAGTTAAAACTTACAGTACTGATACTCACAGGCAATGTCACAAATGTAGTATGGAGTTGGACCATTCAAATATAATTAAAACAATTATAGTATTCTGCTACTAAATATGAAAATCTAATGTAAGCAGGGAAAAAAGCATATTGTAGAATATTGAGTTGTTATGCAGTTATTAATTGTCCATTACACCTGTGCAGCAGTGATTTGGCTCCTTGTCTACTTATTTACACTGAACCATGCTTTTTATGGTGATATTATAATGACCCAAGCTCCCTTCTACCCCCCCCAGCCAGTACTATATGTAGTGTGTGACTGTGAAGTGATATAGTCTGTGAGATGGTTCGGCCCTGATACTCCCCTAAAACGCTCAGCCTCATCGGTTGTGGCCATTGCGCTACTGACCACCTGACACCTGTCCAGTCCACTACTTCAGATACTGGTTCAATTTAATCAGCCTGGCAGCCTGACAAAATTCCACTCAGCCTCACACTGACTCACCACCACTAGCCGAGTAGCTGTCTCTAGACGCCCTCCTTGCTCAGCTGCCTCTGCTCATCACTCGTCTCTCATTCAGTCTCTCACACTGTCTGACTACATGTGCAGTCACGAGCCAATTGAGCAGACTACACGTGCAGTCAGGAGCGAAGCCAATGTGCGTGCGGCACGCCAACCGCCAAACCCAATCACAGTCAGTCAGGTTCAGAGTCAGGGATCATGATGGAAGTTAACTTAGTTCCGGGTGTGGCGCGGCCAATGGGTAAAACAGAAACACTAACCAGAGACACTAGTGAAGCATCACGTCACATCCACATGAAATCAGTGCAGGCAGCGGCAGGTCAATGTTTTTTATTGAAAACCTCTGCAAACCCCGTAGTTCCGCCCCTGGGAGGAATGCAGACAAGAGTATTAGAATAATTTGCGAAATAAACCGGTTGAGTCTCAAGGCATATTTTTGAATAAAACTCTTGCAGCTTTATTATAAACAAAGTTTTTTCCTTTCTTTTTCTCTTCACAAACAAGTGAATAAATGCTTCTTAAAAAAACAGTATATTTTCATAAGATCAGCTGGAGCAGTACTGTCTTACGCGTTTCGGCTTGATGTCAGACTTACTCATAGACTGTTTTTTTAAGAAGCATTTATTCACTTGTTTGTGAAGAGAAAAAGAAAGGAAAAAACTTTGTTTATAATAAAGCTGCAAGAGTTTTATTCAAAAATATGCCTTGAGACTCAACCGGTTTATTTCGCAAATTGCTCTAATTATACTTACCGGGTTGGATTTCGGCATACCATATGTCACCGTTGTGCTAGGGGCTACGGTAACGTAGTAGGGGATTCCATTGGTCGTGCGGTACGATACGGACCGGAAGTGCATGGATCTTGGCCAATCACAGCGGAGTTATTCGCAACAGCGTGAAGGACGCCGAAGACAGCACAGAGTGCAGAGCTCCCATGGAGAAGCGGGACGTTAAGCAAACAATCGGATGTTGAGGCAGTTAACACCCTGGTGAGTTATTGCCTTTTCTTTAATTTCCGATACTGCTACCATTAAAGCATACCGCAGGATACTACTGATAAGGACTTTGAGATCCAATATTGGGACATAGCACATTATACATGCATCTTTCTTCTACCGAACACATTGCACATATAAACTTTGGGATCCCCTCCCCGCTTACATCTTGAGCCTTACTAGGGAGAGTCTTCTACCTTTGCTAATTAAGAGTATTAGAATGTCTAACATTCTATATAACAAGGAAACATATTTCTATAAACCTTCCTGGTTTATACTCCTGCAAGTATTGGAGTTCCACAAGGCTGATCCTAGAACCATGGGTCAGAACTCCTCCATTCTCAGCAAAAGTCTAATACTAGGGATTACAATGCAAAAGTCAAAATAATTGTGATATCAAGATACTGCAACTCCAGAATAGATCCATTAAATTTGAAGTTGCTTTCAATGGGAACATTTTCTCATGCCTGCATTAATACAGTAGCTGCATTTTATTGCATGATACCTAGGTTGATTCTAAGTAATCTTAAAACCCACAGCAATTAGCCTGTCAGACAAGGATTCATATTGAACTATTTGTCTGCTAGCAACACTGTTTACAATTTACAAGATTAAAGTTATCCCGGAGCGAATACCTAGAAGGCTTTTGACCCCATGATGCCTTCAGCAAGAGGGTGGGGTTTTGTGTGAGTACGTGGGGGTATAAAAGGCAGTGGGACAGGAAGTAGGCCTCTTTTGAAGAAGCGAGGTGTGAAGCTGTTACCTGTTCACACCTCAACCTCGGGACAGCACGCCTAATTGAGGCCTCAATGGAGCTGCAGGAACTGCTGGATGTCGCGACAGCCCTGTTGCAGCACAGAGGAGCTGGATGGGTGCCCCAGCAATTACAGCTGGTGGCAGGAAGGAACACAGAGGGGTGAAACTACAGCGGCGTGGCCGCCCAAGAGCGTAGGACCAAGCCCATACGGCACTCCAAACCCCCGTAGCCCCTGAGCCTGGATGTGGCTACTCATCGGAAAGCCTGAGGGGGGTCGGCCCTGACTGGGGCATGGAGTAGGAGGACCTGGACATCAGCAGCATTGGCCGGAGGAGTTCAAAGGAGTGATGCGACAATGGTCAGAGAGGGGAGGAGCGCGGCAGAACCAGAGCTGAGTGCGGCCTGTGCAGGCCTCGTGGGAGGGGCAGCCCATAGCAGGAAGAACCGGTAAGTTACGCTGAACTGCCAATGTGGGGGGTAACATGTATGGAGCTGATGGTGGAATGGCCATGGCTACGGAAGGCTAAGGGGTGTGTGGTGGGTGCCTGATGGCCCTATTGCTTTACCCAGGCAACATGAGACAGAGTTAGGTACTATGGGGGGTCTTGGAGGTTTAGTCATGGTAAGGACAACTAGTCCAGGATGCGGGAATGGCGGGAGGGGAACCTGAAGGGGGGACACTTGTGCTTTAAAAGCACATCAATGTGTGTGTAAGGGGGGATTATGCAAACCATGGGGGATTATTGGTTAGTGTAGCTTGGACAGGGACAGGATTAATCAGGCCATTGGGGTAGTATAGTGAATGTTTTGGGGTCAGGGCAGATGGTGGGTGGGGTAGCAGGGGATACGCTGCTAGAAGCCAGGGGACACTGGAGGTAAGAGGATAGGGCTGGGGCAGGCAAAAAAACAACAACTAGTTTTAATAATAATTTGTTAGTGCATAGATTAAGGCCAGTACGTTCTTAGAGAGTAGTAATGTGTACACAGTGAGAGTACAGCCTGTGGAGGACACTCTTTTACTTCTTCCATGTCTGGGGGTTTGGATGCAGGACGAGTGGGGCTCTTGAGGGGGCTCAAGGATTTGATAGCGCAGGTGGAGGGGCAGGAGTCACGGCAAGTTGCAGGGGCCTGGACTGGTGCGGGTCCAGGGCCCAGTACAGTGGGGAGCCAAGTGATGGTGGGAACTGGGTCTGGTAGCTTTGGGCTGAAGGTGTCGGAGGAGGCATTGAGGAGACCGTGCCTGTGTTCCATAGGGCTATTGGGATTACATTTGACGACGGAAGTGAAGGAAAGAAATCTGGATGAGGGAGATCCTGGAGATATTGTCAATGCTGCCGTTGGATCAATTAATGGAGATCAAAGAGAATACTAAGGCGGAGCCGGGATGAAAGAGTAGGAGGAGAGGAAAAAGAGATATAGAAAACTACCAAAGACTTTTGCGAATTGGTCAAGGGCATTTTGCATATGGGCCAGTGTCATCGCTTAGAAATTCCCAGATCAGGGGGCAGCACTTTTCTGCTATTATGATGAAATTGCATCTGCATACAGGACGTATTGGGAATGGCCTGGTGAAGGTACAATGAGCAGTTCAGGCAACGGATCGCAGTGAGGCCAGATATGAGATTGGATGACCGCGACATGGGGATATGGCTCTAGATCATGATGCCATTGAGGGACAGCCAGTCCTTTCGGGGTTCTGTAACCAGCTATGGAAGTGGCCCGGCAAGTGAAATGGCGGTGGACATCAGAAAAGGCCTGTGTTTCCAATTTAATGATGGAACGTGTAAATTCGGTAGCACATGTAAGTATAAACACGAATGTACCAACTGTGGGGGATTGCATCCCCAGGCAAGGTGTTTCAAAAAGGGAAGGGCAGGGGGAAAAGCAGGGGAAGTGGCTGTTCGGGTCTTGGATGCCAGTGAGTGTAGAAAAGATGGTCTCTTGGTTAGAACAGTACAGTAGGAGGGTGGACGCAGAGTTATTGTTATCAGGTTTTATTTCTGGTTTTTGGATCTCATTTGTTGAGCAACCAGGGTCGCAGGTCCATGAGAATTTGAGGTTCGCTAGGGATTATCCGGAGGTGGTGAGGAAAAAAACTAATGAAGGAGGTACATTTAGGACGAATGGCAGACCCGTTTTTGGAGTGTCCCATGTCCAATCTGCTGGTGTAACCATTGGGAGTAGTTCCTAAAAACGCGGCGGGTCAGATTCAGATGATACATGATCTATCGTATCCGAAAGGATCATCACTGACTGACAGAATCGACCCAGCACTGGCAGCGGTTTGGTATGCCTCTTTTGACCGGGCCGCGGAAATAGTGTGGGAGGTGGGAAGGGGGCTTTATTGGCCAATGTGTATTTTGAAGCTGCTTTCCGGCTGCTCCCGGTGCACCTGACCTGTCACCATTTACTGGGATGTTTCTTTGACGGTTAATATTTCATAGACTTAGCACTTTCTATGGGTTGTTCAATTTCATGTTCAAATTTAAAAAAATTCAGTTCTTTTGTTGAATGGGTGGTGTTGCGGCAGGCGGGAGTTTCATCTGTCGTTTACTACCTAGATGACTTCCTGTTTGTGGTACCGCACAACGGCGGTGAGTGCCAGTGGTTATTGGAGGCTTTTTGGGGGGTGGTGGAAGAATTTGGAATACCAGTGGCAGGGGAAAAAACTGAGGGGCCCTGCACGTCCCTGAATTTTTTAGGAATCTGCATTGATTCGGTCAAAACTGAGTGTAGCTTGCCAGAAGACAAGCTGGCAGACCTGCAATCAACATTGTTAGTTCTGATGGGAAAGCAGAAGGCGACGTTGAGGGAGTTGCAGTATTTTCTAGGGAAGCTTAATTTCGCTTGTTGTATCATTCCAGTGGGGAGGTGTTAAGCGCACAACAATTACTGCTTTGCAGTGTTACAAACAGTTGGACCAGCTTAGGTATGTAGTTAAACACGTTAAGACAGGGTATTAGATATTAATGTTGTTAATGTGACAACAGGGATAACAACTATAAACTATAGCTTATCCCTCTATCTTATTATAGCCAAGAGCAAAATATGTCAGTACACATAGACTATTGCTGACATAAGCAAGTTTGGCAAATTAGGAAATCTTGCTCTTAAGGGTTAAGAGTACAAGGTGGTGGTGAACAGCACATAACTCAATAATAGGTTTCTTCCAACGTGGGGTAAATAGCTCAAGATATATAACAATCCTTTTAATACAGCAAGAGAATGCGGCTGTCTAAACACAATGCTTATACTGTAAGTGCAGGCAAGTCTTATCTCAATGATGTAGTTTGCAGTAATAAGGTTAGAGTAAACACAGTAATATATTATACGACCTGACACCAGATGCTGTGTGCAGCGTGTGCAGACAGGAGCTGCGAGACAGGAGCTGTGAGGCAGAAGCTGGGCTGTAGCTGATGACGTCAGCAGTAACACGGACCAGGTTAGGTGGCTGCAAGGAAGAGATTTCAGCAGATACTGAGTAGCGTGGTGAGCACACTGGAAGGTAGGAGATTCAGTGTGGAGTCGCTTGATAGGATCTGCAGAATGTCTCTAAGGTTAAAAGGATTAATCCTTAGTAGTAAATCTCCAAAAGTAGAATAGGCTAGAGCTAGCGAAGACAGTCCTGAAAGAAGGAGCAACTTCAATAATCCAGCAAAGTTTGGATATAGGAGGAGACTTAAATAGAGGATAATGAGGCTATTAAGCCTTAAAGGTACAGAGTGAGGTGCGAGTCATTCCCCAGCCGGGAGTGTTGAACTCTGATCTGGAATTATTCACGGATGCGGCTGGAGGGATTGGTTTTTGAGCTTATTTTGGGGGGCGACAGTGCATGGGGCAATGGCCGGCGGGGTGGGTAGTGTTGAGGGTTTGGACAGTTGAGTTAGCTGACAAAAGGGTTACATTTAGATCAGACAACATGGGGTAGTGATGGCGCTTTACAGACTGACAGTCAGCTCTCCGCCAGTGATCTACTTACTTAGGATGTTTGTTTTTGAGTGTATGAGGAACAACGTGTTTTAGGGCTGTGCATGTAACAGGGGAGCTGAATAGGGTTGCTGATGCTCTTTCCCGTTTACAGTGGGATCGCTTTTGGAGACTGGCTCCAGACGCAGAAGAAATCGGGGATCGCTGCCCGGAAGATCTGTGGTCCATGGTGTTCCCGATTTAGCTATTCTGGTGAAGGGAGCATTAGCTCAAAGCACATGGAGAGCATATTGACCGGTATGGCAGCAATGGTAGTTATTTATGGTTGAGGAGGAGCAGAGTGGTAGGTCTGGGGATAAGCAGCAAGCTTTGTTAAGATGGATGAGGATCTGGTGGGAAGAATGGGCGTCTAGGGCTATAGTGCAGCGGAGGTTGGCAGCATTGGCTTTCTTTTTTCAAATGATGGGTTGGGAAGATGTGACAAAAACATTTTTGGCACGTTTGGTGGCTAGAGGATTGAAAAAGGGGGAGAGTGTAAAAAAAGGTGGGAGAGTGTGTAGGAGATGCTTGGAGACCTGTGGTATTTTCAATTTTGAAAAGAGTAGTTGGGGTTTTACATTCTGTTTACAGTTCACAGTTTGAGTTTTGTTTGTTTAGAGCAGTTTTTATTTTGGCATTCTTTGGGGCTTCTCAGATTTCTGAGCTGGTAGGGGGGGAATAAGTGGGATCCGAGGGGCATCCAATTTTCAGAAGTGTGGTTCGAAGGGGGCCGGGTTCACATTTGGTTAAGACGGTCAAAAACTGACCAGCAGGGAAAGGGGTGTTGATCAACGTAGGGGCTATTGGGGGGAATTGTTGCCCGGTAACAAGCATAGAGAGATATCTGGCAGTGCGGGCATGGGCTGGGGGTCCCTTATTCATTCATGAGGATGGATCTTTTCTTTCAAGTTTTCAATTTGTGGCTGTGTTTAGGAGGTCACTGGCAAGGGCAGGGTTTGAGGCCGCAGAATTTTGCTCACACTCAATGAAAATAGGAAAAACAACTGTTGATATCACACAAGTGTTCAACTCTAGGGGGTGCGAGTGAAGAATACAGCAATGTTTTGTGATTAATGAAAAATAGAATAATACAAAATAATATTGATAAATCAAAAGCATACACTAGTAAATTACCCCTAAATATAAAAGGAAAATCAAAAGAAATATTAATTAAAAACACAAAAGTCTTATCTGAGTAAATAGAGACTAATAATATGGTCACAGGAAGAAAATGGTGGTCCCTTATTTCATTAATACACTGCTACTGACCATTGGGTATACACCTTAGGTGAAATTTGCAGGGGGGATCGACATGGTGAGTAACATTGATAAACACAAAAAAGGAGGAACATGTGTATATACCTGTTGATTGAATATGCTACTCGGAAAGGCTGGGAATGTTTCTTTTTTTCTACAGATAGTAATTCTGAGATGAATCTTTACCTTTAGTTAATAATATTTTATCAATATACCACTAGCCTAACATTCTGTATTAATTATTTGTTAGTGACTAACATTCATTTTTAAATGATGCGATTTTATATGGATGTAACTTTCCTTACTTGATATTGCCATATAGGTATTGTATCCTTCTTAGGTCCTTGGTTCATTTCAATTTCTTCTGATTTCTCTATGGAGATTGATTGTTTATGTTGATATTGTAATATATGTATATACACACTTCAAGTTTTAGAAGGATAATAGTATCTCACTACAAATCACTTCTCATTGGATAGGTTGGGGGTGGGGTATAATTGGCATTTGTGATTGGTCAGTTTGTAGTTAAAAGCCAAAGCTTCCATTCTAGCAACAGATGCCTGATGAAACAGCTAGCACAGCTGAGAAATGCATTGCAATCTGTATACACTTTTGATTTTATACACTTTGGGTGAGTGCATGCATCCTTAGTTTTTATTTTGGACTTTTAATACATTTCTACTGAATCATTAGAAGCCGGAGCAATTTTTTCTTGATCTGGAGCTGACCCTCGGAGTTGTTATCCACCGATCCCTAGTCTGGGAACAGTGAGCTGGGACACTGAGAGATCCCAGTAGGTCTGACTCATCATAAGTGGGTGCTGCCACTCTTGTGAGTATAATACTTATTCAAGACATCTATATCCCCCTCTGCTACCATAGTATTACACCAGGAGGCATTTTTTTGTCTTATTATTTTCCCTCACAGACCCTTCATTTAGGATTGGGACCTTTTGCCTGGGAGCAGTGAGCTGGGACACTGAGAGTTCTCAGTAGCTCTGACTCAGCACAAGTGGGTGCTGCCAACTTTGTGAGTATAATTCCTACTCAAGACATCTGTATGTATCTCACTTTATTACACAGTATCACACTAGGAGGTGCCCTCTGTCTTGTGATCTCTCTGCACAGATTCTCCATCATTTAGAATAGGGGCTGCTACAGAGGCCAGTTTATTGGGTTTGGGGGAACATGTGATTAGGAGAATTGGGAGGTGGGAATCGTGGAGATTTAAAAGTTATGTACGGCTGGCTTTGGTGATTTAAGTAATGTTTGTGGTTTTTGTCTCATTGCTGTATTTCAGGTCCCATTTCATGTTGGTTGATCGGGCACTCTTACATTGCAAGAGCTAGGAAGGCTGCTATAATAAAGGAAAAGGGAGGCCAGTTGGGGATTGGTATCGACACAGCTGTTTTGAGGTGGTTTGGTTTAAGGGGTCAAGTTAGCCAAGAGCAAATGCCTAGAAGGGGAGGGCTTTTGTCCCCATGATGTCTTCAGCAAGAGGGTGGGATTTTGTGTGAGTATGTGGGGGGTATAAGAAGGCAGTGGGAGAGGAAGTAGGCCTCTTTTGAAGAAGCGAGGTGTGAAGCTGTTCCCTCCCTCCCTCCCTGTATATGAGGCTTTGTTGCAGCGGTTGGTGGGGGGTGCTAGCTGGGGAGAATTAATCAGGAAAAGTGGAGTGTACCCCCTGGGTGTCCAGGGGAGGTAAAAGATTTGTGAGGATGTGGTGGACTAACTATGAGGAAATGCACTCATTGAGGAATATGTTTTAGGCAAGCACCTCCTGGGGGTTTTGTGGGAATATTATGTTTACAGTTGTTTATATATTTAAGGTTCAATGTTTATAAGTTTATAATAAATGTGGAGCTGAGACCTTTACAACCCATTTTTGGTGTCTGTGTCTTTCCTTGCGGGGTAGTGCATTTAAGGGGTCAAGAACATATTTAAAACATAACATTTTATTTCTTGGCAGTATAATCAGTGCACCCCAGCTTATGATTTTAGCAAGCCTCACGGGCTGATTTTTTTAATTTTGTATTTGGGAACAGGAGTATTATTATAGGCAAACTTCCATATCATATTTCATATATAATGACAAAATCCCATGATGTAATAATAGAATCTATTTAGCAAAATATGTAGCACTGAAAAAATGGTTATACACTACATTTGTACAGAAACGTTAACAAGCCATAGGGGTAGATTTATTAAGCTGCATACTCAGCATTTGGAGCAGTTTCACATAAGCAAGTCTGCTGCCACATATTTAAGAAGCAGAAATAGCTTATTTTTTCACCTCAACCACTTCAGAAGTGGTGAAATCAATCCCCCTGACACTCACTCATTCAAGTGTCTCTAGTGCAATTTGAACAAAATTGCACAAGAATCCTCTTGAGCAGTGTTAAATTTTATGTTGCGATGATTGCAGGAAACTTCAGCCACAGGGATAGAAAAGAGGCCTTGGACTTCCTGCCAAGACTTTATAAAGGTAAGCTAACCCCCTCCCTACAAAATGCTTCACTGTTGCAAATCCGTTAACTACACCTCCCATCCCACAGGGCCTTAACTCTTAACCCTGCTCCAAGCCCATAAAGGGCTCCAAACTATCCGATTGCCATAAGATTTTTTTTAATTTTTTAAAAAAAAAATTATTTTTATTTAAAGTATCATTCGAGGGTACAGAAAAAAATAGGATATCAGTTATAGTCACTTGATTACATAATAGGGGGTGGAACATTTCTTCATTAACAAAATGAGTTATCACCTATTACACCTCATACGACAAGAGCCAAAGTATATACAGAAACAGAGTAACTTCTAGAATTTACAACTAACAATAATTAACCTTATTAACTGCCTAAGTCTTCCTAAGCTGGTCAGTCAGCCTGACCCAAAAATAGAAGGGGAGGCGAACAAAAACAATACTCTCTCTAAAGAACCCTCTATAGAATAATTAATCTTTCCACTCGGGAGAAAATAAACCAAGCTCTAATTGCTGTATAAACCAAATAGAATCCCTAAATGGGGCGACTAACTGTAATTGAGCGTCTATAGGTAGTGTTAGTATGACCTTTTCCCATTTAGAAAAAAATCTTTGTATTGACCTATCACTGGCATCTCTCAAATTAAATTGTTCCATTGTAATCTGATTGTAAATTTTATTTACAAACTCCTTGAATTTAGGTTCACGTGGGGATTTCCAATTCCTGAGCATAAAATTACGTCCTACTAAAATCGATGTATTTATGAGCCTAATATTTGCATAAGGTTCCTCCTGATTTATAAGGAAAAAAATATGTCTTGACTCAAAGCTGAAAAAACAAGGGTTTACAATTGCAAGTAGTGAACTATCTAATGGCAATCGGTTTACAACCCTTGTAAACCTATTGCCATTAGATAGTTCACTACTTGCATTCGACATTAGACAGACAGTAGGGAAGTCTTGACCAATGAGGAGACATATTTAAGCAAGAAACAACAAATTTGAGCTCAACTCAACATTGTTTAGTTCTCTAGCAGTTAATGTGCTATGGATAATATTTGTAAGGTCAGAAGTCCACTAGTCACCTGTTGTAATATAGTCTACATGTTGTGAAGAAGCAAAGCAAATAAATCATAAACTGCAACTTGTATCAGTCATTTTCTGAGATACTGTGTACAGGGCGGCCAATATGATGTAAAATATGCCAAGACACCCTGCTGCTTAGAGCAAGCAGTGCTTGGTAGATGCTACCACTTATCATGAACAAGGTCTGATTTCACTCTTTGATCTAAACTTCATACTCTGTGGGGGAAATGTATAAACATTGTTATTTTGGAATGAGCTGAGATTTGTATAGAACACAGGGCGTAATTTGTCTGCTATTTTTTCATAACTCATTAGATGATTAGATAGACTGATTTGCAGTCTATGGAAGTGGTGAGAAAACAGTCTAGATTAAGTGAAAGAGTTTGAAATGATTAAGGATAGAAGATTATTTTCCTAATAGACAATATACATAATCATGATATTTTTTCAGTTTATTCATATATTTAATTAAAACATACATGAAGTCACTCTATGAGAAATTATATTATACTGCAATACCTCAAAATGTATATTTGTTTGGTTGTTGTTGTGTTTTTCTGTTTCTTTTAAACAGTTGTCAAGTTACTTATCACCAGAATCTGCAGATTGCAGCCTCAGTAGAGAGAGGCTTTAGGCCTTTATACTTTTTTTTCTCATGTTTAAAAATATCTGCTGTAAGCCAGAGACTGCTCTCATCCTAGCAAGGAGATAATGCTTATTGACCACCCAAGTCTAACTACTTTTCATTTTATAGATCCTGTTTTACTGTAATTTATCATTACATTGCTTCTTATACAGCTTATAAGCATTATAATTAGAATTTCTATGTTATCATATGCTATTTCTCTCAGCTATGTATACCCCTTTTGCTACTCGATAGATCTATATTTATACTAAAACCCCCTCTCCCTATTTCTCTTACAACTAGAGTATTGGAAATTGTTATGGGACTCATAGAGATACTGTAGTAGTTATAGTGGACCAGCTAGCTAAAATTCATAGTACCAAGATTTACATACACTTCATGGTAGGGGCCTTTAATTTAACATAGCTCAGAGGGCCTAAGCTTGAGATATGCACTCCTTTATTTTATATTTGCTCTCCTATTAGGTGAAACACACCATACTCCATAATTATAGTAGCCCTTGTTTTTAACTCAAGTCCCCTGACTCAAATCTCAAATTTGCATACATCAAGATAATATGTGGGTATGTAAACATCAGGATAGACACCTCCCTCACATTTGCTTTATTTACCATTCAAAGTCAGTTTATGTTGTGGGTCATAGGACATGCTTGTTTATATTATGACTTACATGTGGAAATTATGTACCACTTGTATACTCTAGTTGCTAGCTCCCCCCTCATTAGACACATAAGTTAGGTCAGGCCCAAAGTGACCATTTATATCATTAGCTAGTCTATGACTCCCCTCCCATTTTATATTATTAATAAGCGGTTCTTACCCGCTGATTAGCACACAAGTATATACATTACTATTATAATTACAAATACATGTTCCTATCCACTACGTGTCAGTCGACCCATTAGGGTCGCAAATATGACTATCATGTTCCACTAGTTTTTTTTTTCCTACATAAAAGGGTCCATAAGTGGCCATCTCATTAGTCATCCATAAAAACTAAAAAAAAATTAAAATGGAGGTTTCAGTAATGCATATATTTTTTTCTCAATCTTTTTTGCTTCAATTATTGTATTGTGTTCAACTGATATTATGTTTAACTGCTATTTTGTCATATATGCCATTGAACATCTACTAAATGTTTTCTTTCTTTGCATAACCTCAATAAAAGACCATCTAAATGAAAACATGCATGGAGAATTAGTTGAATGCTCAAAAATATTTAATTGCTTAAAGGGGCAGTAAATGTAGTTATTGTTTGCAATGTAATTATTATGGGGTAGATTTCAAGATTGGTGGCAGATATGTGGAGCCATGTCAAGGACTCTACTCATGTTCTCAACTTGGTATCACAAGTAGTCTGGGATAAAGAGTATAAGTGGCTAACAGTGGATGTTAGGTCACTCTACTCTTCAATCCCCCATGAAAAGGGCCTGTTGGCTATTGCCTTTTATATGGAGAAATACCATGGTGATAACAAAGAGTATTGTGATTTTGCTCTGCAAGTTACCGACTTCCTTTTCCAACACAATTATTTTGAGTTTGAGGGGGTTTTCTATCTCCAGATTTGTGGTACTGCTATGGGGGCGAAGTTTGCCCCCTCCTACGCCAACCTCTTTATGGGGTGGTGGGAGCAGTGCCACATCTATGGAGATGGGAACCCCTTCGGCTCAAATATCATTCTATATAAGAGATTCATAGATGATCTTTTGTTTATTTGGAAGGGGGAACAGGATGAAATACATACTTGTGTACAATATTTGAATACAAATGACTTGGAGATTGGTTTTACCAATGAATGGTAAATGGTACCCAAATTAATTATTTGGACATGACCCTTGCATGGGTTAATGGGGAAACAATCTCCACTAGTGTCTATAAGAAGCCCATATCGGGCAATACCCTCCTACATGCCACCAGCTTTCACCCCAAGAGTATATTTAAGGGGATTGCTAAGGGCCAATTCATACACTTAAAAAGGAATTGTTCAGATTTGACCTGTTATCAAAAACAATCGTTTGGCCTTATTGAACGTTTAAAAGAAAGAGGGTATAGCAAAAAGGTTATCAGTGAGGCATTAAATACAGTTGAAAAACTTAACAGAACTGATCTGCTGAGGAAGAAGAAGAAAAACTTGCAAGGAGAATATTCTATTTATCACGGATTATTCGGAACAATACAGTAGTATTTGTGATATTGTTAAAAGGCATTTTCCTCTCCTGAGAGCTGATGATGGTCTTGCTTATGTTACAGTTAAGAATTGTAAATTTGCCTACAAAAGGGGGAAAACAATAGGTAATATATTGGTCCCCACGAAGTTGCCATCGAGGGCAAGAAATGATTCCTCTTGGCTAACTACACATGGAATGTTTAAATGCCACAACAGAACCTGTGTGGCATGTGAAAAAGTTAAAACAGGAGAAAGATTTGTATCAACTGTAACAGGCTGTTCCTATGAGAAACGTTCTTGTCTAAATTGTAGATCTACCTTTGTGGTGTATCTTATCACTTGCAAGATATGTGAGAAGCAGTATGTAGGTCTTACAACCCATGAGATAAGATCAAGGATCAGAGAACATTTATCCAGCATCAAAATTGGCATGGCCAGTACACCCCTGGTACAACACTTTACCCAAATACATAATAAAAGTGCTGAATCCTTTAAATGGACATGCATAGAGAGAATCACTATACCCTATAGGGGAGGGGATCGAGAGGCACTTCTAGGCAAAAGAGAGGTGTTCTAGATTTTTAAGTTACAGTCCAGATACCCGAAGGGTTTGAATTCCAACTAAGACCTTATACATTTTTGGCAATAGGTATATGGTTTGTATCCCATCCCGTGAACCTTAAGTAATCTGTGTCCTGTTTAGAGAGGTGAGGTTAGATAACCATGAGTGTTATACTTGAAGTATGGCTAGTCAAACAATTCTAACCACACCAGTCACAATAATAAAAGTATTGTTGGTTATGATCTCAAAGGAACATAGTGATAGTTTTAGTGTCCATTTATTAATATCATCTGGTGAAATTTTGCTGCAGCAATATTCTAAACAAAATACAAACGTGTAAGTTAAATTTATCTTCATGTTAAATTCAATTTTAAGTTAAATTTATTGTTTTTCAACTTTATGGTGTAAGTTTGGAGCCCCATTGTTTGATCAGATAGCTCATTATTGTCATGAAGAAGGATATTTCTTCAAGCTTGTTTTCAATATACTAGCTTATATCTAGGTGTTTAAATTGATTCAATGTTTACCTTGGAATATTCATATTGTCTATAACTTACACACATCCAATCTATTTGTTTTAATTATACATAACAAATGAGCAGATTAAACATAGGTCCATTTGAGATACCTTTAAGGGGTCAGACTTCTATAAATGATTGGTTACAGGAGATAACAGGGTTTGTACATTTTGAAACATGGTTTGTGCATATGTTTATGTAAGACACGTTGATGTCAAATTGTATATACGAGTGTTACTAATTACACAATTAACCAGTAGCCCAATGGGAAGCCGCTTCTGGTTTTAAGTAGACTGTTTTAGACCACAGAGCAAGCAGCTACGAATACAACATCCGCCGAAACGCATTAGCTGTAGCTTTTTTGCTGACTTCCCATCCATACTTTTGCATTTAGTCTGTGCCTCAGGCTTTTAATATGTCTAAATAAATTTGTAAGTTTTATCACTCCCGGCTGGTGCTCCTATTCTTTTTGTGCTTTAGATTACAAGTTCCACACAAACGATTGCACTCAGGTTTTCGTGATCGTTTGTATGCAGGGTAAATTTCATTCATATTATTAGTTGAGCACAATCACGATCATGTGAGTGCAATTGCGAATCAT
Source organism: Bombina bombina (assembly GCF_027579735.1). Classification (NCBI taxonomy): domain Eukaryota; kingdom Metazoa; phylum Chordata; class Amphibia; order Anura; family Bombinatoridae; genus Bombina; species Bombina bombina. The sequence goes on along the minus strand of NC_069499.1, from coordinate 968,197,308 downwards.
TACCGCAATGTCAGAGCTTTTGGTTTCCCGAAATTAAAAAGTTGCAAAAAAACATCAAAACTACATTACAAAGTACACTTACACTCATAATAACACTGTCTAATAAAGATTATATTAAAAGTAGATAGCCAGTGGCCCAGCACTCCAGCCAATTAAATGTAATCAAAACCTGGGTGAATTCCTCAAGTCCATAGAATTAATCTTCTCATAGAAGGGCACTCACAGGATTTAAAAATTAATCAATATTTATGTCATGATAAAAATAGATCAAATGTCGATGTTTCCGCCCTGCATTGGACCTTTCTCTAGATAATATGTTCTGTGCAGATGTCTAACCATATCTCAGGCCCCTGGTCCTCAGAGTCAACTCCTAACAGCAATAGTCCAATGCCCACACACTACACTAAAGAGAACAACCACGTCCACCTCCGGTTTTAGTCTTTGACTTTCAGAGTCAGAGACTAAGGGGCCGAATTATGAAGCTGCTTATTCCGCACGAGCCTTCACACTACTCCTTAACTCGTCCGCCATCTCTGATGTGCAGATGATGTGGGACTGTGCAGAGGGCGGTATTGCACCAGCATTTCACATGAAATGCTTGTTCAATGATAAATGCATTGGATCATGTCCACCAGACAGTTGATAAATCGGCCCCTAAGAGAGGAGGTGGACGTGGTTGTTCTCTCTACTGTAGTGTGTGGGCAAAGGAGCCCTTTGCAGTTAAGTAAATGAAAACATGTAAAACCATATTTATGCAATATTCATTTTTAATAAAGTGTTATATTGTGTATTTACTGTAAATACTTCACATTTCAATGTTTTGTACATAACAGAATATGTTCTATATATTTATAAATTGACATTCCTATATATACAGTATATATATTCTGTATATATCTATATCATGTATATACAGTATATATATATATATATATATATATATATATATATATATATATAAAGACAAGAAAGAGTAAAAAAAAAATCAGCGCAATAGATATATATTGTACAAAAATAACATCAAATATATATAGAAAGATTTATTTATGAATAAAAAGAACATATTCTGCAATGTGCAATACTCATATTTTCTTGTCTGGTTAGTGAATATGAGAATATGAGTTCATGAGCAAGTCAGGTGTTACTTTTTTTCACTTTTTTCTCCATTGAATCCTATGGGGGAAGAGGTTAAAGTGGAGTGCTATTGATAGAGTAAGATGTTTTATATTTATTGTGACACTGCTCTAAGAATAGCACACAATTTGTTATTACTGAGCAATGGTAAAAATTTACCAGGGAATATTAATGTGAAGACATTTTTAGCTCACCTTATTGTTATATAGGACTAGATTATAAATGGAGCGCTAATTTATAGAGTGCCCACAAATGGGCAAATTCGCCGTTTGCGGGCGCGCAACAAATAACCAGCCATAACAAGTGGTAGCAATAGGCGCTCCAAAAATGAACGAGCAATCAAAGAGTTTGATTCAATAATAAGACAAAAACAGTAGCATGTTTTTTTTAACTGCATTTAGCAGTTTTATAGGGTTAAAGTAAGCGGGTGCGGGGTGTTAGAAAAAAAAAAAAACAGCACTGAAAAGTGCCTTTACATACAACTGTGTGTTCCCTGTAAATATATATAAATATATATGTATATGTTTATATAAATATATATGTATGTGTTAATATGTGTATCCAGGTAGCCCTCAATTTACACCAGGTTTAGGTTCCAGAATGAATGGTTGTAAATAGAAACCTTTGTAAATTGAAACCCAGTTTACAATGTAAGTCAATGGGAAGTGAGGGAGTTAGGATCCAGGCCCCTCTCAAAATTGACATAAGTAACCTATAATACATTATTTTTAAAGCTTTGAAATGAAGACTATAAATGCTAAACAGCATTATTAACAGTATCAAATAATCACACAACACAGAATGCATCATCAAACTAAGTTTAATGAACAAAAACATTTTTTTTACTTGCATTTTTCTGCAAAAAGGTCTCTGCATTGAAACAGTAGCATACACTTTTAGCTAATATCGGACCTACAGCTATTCTATGCATTCCAGTCTGGACTGATTTATAGGCACCCTCATCTCAAGCAGCTGGGATAGAAGAAGAAAGGGAAGTTTCCCTCACGGCTGCTATATCTTGTTGCTTTGAAAGCTGCTTGATAGCTCAGGTCTGATCTGTTCACACTGATTAATTTCAGCCTGCTTGACTTGCATATCTTTGCTGCAACACAATCATACAGCTTCACCTATTGGCCTACCCTTATTTTAATCAATGAGCTGCTTCTCAGTGCTTTTCAATAGCAGTCATATGACTGAAAATAAAGGGCGTTATTCTGAAACGGCGCAAATTGATCCGGTGCAAAACGAGGGCCACCTTTATACACATAATAACATATATATATATATAAATTAATATAAATATATATTTAAATACGCTGACCATCACTGCTCCACTTACCCCCTTTGCTGTGCTAAGTTCTCAGCCGTGTCTGACGTCATGAGAACGAGGCACCCATTGGAGTCTATGGAAGCACACTCTTGTGAGTGCAATGCTTCTCTTCAATGTAATTACAAAGTGGAGCACAAAAGCAAAAGCAATATTTTGTGTTCCACAAATCCATTTTACAAGAGGCGCGCTATTAAAATCACCATAAATTTGTTTGTGAGAACTCACCGTAATTTATGCTCCCCATATTTCTTTCATGTAATTGGCAAGAGTCCATGAGCTAGTGACATATGGGATATACAATCCTACCAGGAGGGGCAAAGTTTCCCAAACCTCAAAATGCCTATAAATACACTCCTCACCACACCCACAATTCAGTTTTACAAACTTTGCCTCCTATAGAGGTGGTGAAGTAAGTTTGTGCTAAGATTTCTACGTTGATATGCGCTTCTCAGCATTGTTGAAGGCCGATTCCTCTCAGAGTACAGCGAATGTCAGAGGGACGTGAAAGGAGTATCACTAATTTGAATACAATGATTTCCCTAACGGGGGTCTATTTCATAGGTTCTCTGTTATCGGTCGTAGAGATTCATCTCCTACCTCCCTTTTCAGATCAACGATATACTCTCAATTTACCATTACCTCTACTAATAACTGTTTTAGCATTGGTTTGGCTATCTGCTATATGTGGATGGGTGTCTTTGGGTAAGTATGTTTTTATTACTTAAGACACTCTCAGCTATGGTTTGGCACTTTATGCTATTATATAAAGTTCTTAATATATGTATTGTACTTATATTTGCCATGAGTCAGGTTCATGTATTTCCTTCTGCAGACTGCCAGTTTCATATTCGGGAATATAAACACTTTAAGAAATGTATTTCTTACCTGGGGTTTAGTCTTTTTTTCAATTTGACTACTTTTTGCAATTGCGGGTGTTGGGCCGCGGGTGCGTCAAATGCTAGACTTTATTGCGTCATTTTTGGCGCGAACTTTTTTTGGCGTGGAAAAATACGTTTATGACGCAACTTCGTCATTTCCGGCGTCATACGTGACGCTGAGACCTTTCACACGGTGGCGTCATTAGTGACGCAAGTGTGTCATTTCCGGTCATTTTCGGCACCAAAAAAGTTTACGTTACGTTGTGCGTCATACTTGGCGTCAAATTTTTTTCATTATTTCACTACCCCATTCATGTTTGCCTCCTGCTTTCTTCTCTATCAAGAGGCCTATGCTTTTGCATTTTTTCCCATTCCTGAAACTGTCATTTAAGGAAATAAGATCATTTTGCTTTATATGTTGTTTTTTTCTTTTACATTGAGCAAGATGTCCCAATCCGATCCTGTCTCTGAAGTTTCTGCTGGAACATTGCTGCCTGACATCGGTTCTACCAAAGCTAAGTGCATTTGTTGTAAGATTGTAGAAATTATTCCACCGAATGTCATTTGTAATAGTTGCCATGATAAACTTTTACATGCAGATAGTGTTTCTATCAGTAATACAACATTGCCAGTTGCAGTTCCTTCAACTTCTAATGTGCATGATATACCTGTTAATTTTAAAGAATTTGTTTCTGAATCTATTATGAAGGCTTTGTCTGCATTTCCACCTTCTAATAAACGTAAAAGGTCTTTTAAAACTTCTCATTTAGCTGATGAAATTTCAAATGATCAACAACATAATAATTCATTCTCTTCTGTTGAGGATCTATCTGAAACAGAAGATCCTTCCTCAGATATTGACACTGACAAATCTACTTATTTATTTAAAATAGAGTATAAGCATTCTTTATTAAAAGAAGTGTTAATTACTTTGGATATTGAGGTAACCAGTCATATTGACGTTCAGTCTAATAAATGTTTAAATGCTGTTTTTAAACCTCCTGTGGTTTCCCCAGGTGTTTTTCCCATTCCTGAGGCTATTTCTGATATGATTTCTAGGGAATGGAATAAGCCAGGTACTTCCTTTATTCCTTCTTCAAGGTTTAAGAGATTGTATCCTTTACCAGCAAAATCTATAGAGTTTTGGGAAAAGATCCCCAAAGTTGATGGGGCTATTTCTACTCTTGCTAAACGTACCACTATTCCTATGGAAGATAGCACTTCCTTTAAGGATCCTTTAGATAGGAAGCTTGAATCTTATCTAAGGAAGGCCTATTTATATTCAGGGTCATCTTCTCAGACCTGCTATTTCTTTGGGTGATGTTGCCGCTGCATCAACTTTCTGGTTGGAAAATTTAGCGCAACATGAATTGGATTCTGACATATCTAGCATTGTTCGCTTGCTGCAACATGCTAATCATTTTATTTGTGATGCCATTTTTGATATAATCAAAATTGATGTTAGATCCATGTCTTTAGCTGTATTAGCTAGAAGAGCTTTGTGGCTTAAATCTTGGAATGCTGATATGACATCTAAATCTAGATTACTATCTCTTTCTTTCCAAGGTAATAATTTATTTGGTTCTCAGTTGGATTCTATTATTTCAACTATCACTGGAGGAAAAGGAGTTTTTTTGCCTCAGGATAAAAAAACCTAAGGGTAAATCTAAGGCTTCTAACCGTTTTCGTTCCTTTCATCAGAATAAGGAACAAAAACTCAATCCTCCTCCAAAGGAATCTGCTTCCAGTTGGAAGCCTTCCTCAAATTGGAATAAATCCAAGCCATTTAGGAAACCAAAGTCTGCCCCTAAGTCCGCAGGAAGGTGCGGCCCTCATTCCAGCTCAGCTGGTAGGGGGCAGATTAAGGTTTTTCAAGGATTTTTGGATAAAATCTGTCCAAAATCATTGGATTCAGAGCATTGTCTCTCAAGGGTATCGAATAGGATTCAAAGTAAGACCTCCTGTGA